>NW_027498645.1:0-120294 GCF_021521415.1 Bidens hawaiensis
TTATCGTGATAACATGGCAAAACGAATAAAACAAGCATAAGATGTAATTAAATTCTAACACAAAACTTGTACCAAGTAGGAAATATTAAAACGGACATTCATCCATACGACTCTTGTGGAGCTGAAATGCCGGATTTTACCCATGCACCACAGCTACATTGCATGCCAGCCCAGTTAAACGAACCCAAACGAGCATTGCAGCCGATGCACTGAAGCTTTTGTTCCACATTCCCTTCTTCAACTGTTGAATAACATGATTATGGTTACAAGGAATATACTTTGGTAAAGGATTATGCTGTAAAAACCAAAATTTAAGAATCTTGAGCTTGAAACTTGACCTGACCAGTTAACAACCCATCTCAGGCCCGTCCGTTTTGGCATATCTAGTGAATGAAAAGTTTGGTTACTGACAACTTGCATCCATTTTATTAAAAAACTTTAGTTCGAGACCGACTCACCTACTTGCATCCGTTTTATTAAAAAGGATCAGGCTTTAATAACTAACTATTTAGAAGCTTCAGTTTAAAAATCGACCCATTTTAGTAAATTCAGTTTAAGAACCGACCCGTTTTAAAAACTTCAGTTTAAAAACCAACCCATTTTACAAACTTCAGTTTAAAAAACCGACCCATTTTAGAAACTTCAGTTTAAAAAACCGACCCATTTTAGTAAATTCAGTTTAAGAACCGACCCGTTTTAAAAGCTTCAGTTTAAAAACCGACCCATTTAAGAAACTTCAGTTTAAAAACCAACCCATTTTTACAAACTTCAGTTTAAAAACCGACCCGTTACACCTCATATAGAATCTGGTTACTGACCTGCCTGCATCCATTTTATTAGAAAGTACCATATGCTTTAAAAACCAAGATTTAAAAAAAAATTAGTTTGAAACCTGACCCAACCCGACCCGACGCATTTGTTCATTTTTGCAACACTAGTGAAACAGGGAGTTTGGTTACTGACCTGCTTGCAACAATTTCAAAGGCTCTACAAAAATGGACGAACATTCAAGCGGCCCGTTTGTTGCATCACCAGTCCTCTTCTTCCACTTAAAGCTTTTTTGACCTTCACCGCGCTCGTGACAAACAATATTATCCTCTGAAGCAACAATTCTTCTACACTTCTTGCACCGGTAAAATCATTTGAGGCTTCACTTCAGATTCCAGTCAGCGTGATTGGCTGCTTCCATTGTAGATGCCACTTGAGTGCTCGTTTATACCCTACAACTTCAATTTAGTTAAAGATTAAATGAATAATCAACCATTTATTCTTGAAATATTTGGTTCAAGTTCCACAGATGACAAAAATAAAAATAAAAATAAAAATAAAATTGCCTTGAAAAAAAAAATCGCTAGTTGGTGGGCTACTGATTAATTATTAGCTTATTGATTCGGTGCAACTAATCGTTGGTCAGCCCAAATCAGATTTACTTTTTATTTTTCTGTTTTAAATTTTTTTGAAAGGCGATCGGACCTTGGTTTTAAACCCGATAACCCTAGTTATTGGTATTTCACATTAATTTGTTATGTTTACTTTTAATTGTTTATGTTTGAACTATAGTAGCTGAACTATGAAGTACTTATGTGAACTTTTACATGTAATTTTTCAAAACATGTATTAACTTAGACAAATTATTATTATTATTATATTTTATATATAATAATTTGGAATTTTGGTGCCACAAAGTCCCCATTGGGCCACTTTGCGGCACCTTATTGGTGATATTTGTTTTTTTTATAGTTCAAGTCCGTAACGTACGTAACAAAAATCGATCGAAAACCAATTTTGTTCTGGTTATGGTATCGTAACAAACATGACGAACCGGATTTGCGTAAACTCATCGCATTTTGTTTCAATACTAGTACCATAGCAAACTTAACGGAGACCAACTGAATGCTAACTTTTTTTAGTTCCGATACCGTAACGAACGTGACGGGACCGCTTCAACGCCCGGGATTGATAACGATGGGGTTTTTACCAACGATTGAGTTTTACCGACCGAATCCACTCCATTGGTCCACTCTACGACCGGCAGATTTGCTCGTCTTTGGCTGGGCCGGGGGAAAAACACGCTTGTGTTGACCTCACAGGGGTATCTCCTTTAGCTGGTTTGAGGGATAATGGGTTTGTAGCTGGGCAAGCAATGAAAAGGGCTGAAACGAAGAAGGTGGAGAAACATGCTAAAGCCTGCGAAGAGAACCAACATGTTTTTGTCCCTCTGGCTTTTGATACCTTTGGCTCCTTGGCACCGGAAGCTATCCGTTTCCTAACCAGGGTCCAACGGGTTGTGCATAGCAATGTGTCGACTCCAAAGGGCCAGGGGTATGTCTTTAGCAGGTTAGGGTTTGCAATTCAGAAAGGGGTGGCGGCGCAGCTTGTTGCCCGCCTACCTGCTATGTTGATGTAATATCTATGTTTCTATATAATGAAAAAAGGAAGTTTAAAAAATAAAAAATCCAGTACAATAACCGACGTAACCGAAACCGACCGAATTTGTGTCGACTTACTGTCTCAACGCTTGGGTTTTACCACCGCCCGAATTTTACGGACACTGGGAAAAATACTAGTTACATATAAAAATTCCAATATGATTATTCGCTAGTTGGTAACCCACCACCCGTCTAGCGAGTTATACTAACACTGTCTTATTATTCAAATACTGAAAATTGTACAAAAAATCTATAAACTAGGATTCTAGTAGGGCTATTGGGATTCTTAAACCCACGCCTAATCGAATTCGATTCCATCTGTGAACAAATTATTATTATTATTATTATTATTATTATTATTATTATTATTATTATTATATGAACATCAATTAAAAACCATACATAATGAAAGTAAGGTTGGTACCTTTTATGCGATTTGGATGTTTTACTGGTTAGGATCAGTCGGTGTTTTAGGGTTCTTTATTGTTGTATGTGGGTTCAATGTTATGTCCGTGTTCACAGGGTTATGGTTTAAAATCTAAAAACGACCGAATCCCAGGTATTTAACGATGTCGTTTTAGGTGTTTTATTTGTTTTACTTTTGCCCCCTATATTTTATCTTTTGTTGTAGAAACCTCCATTTTCTTAATTTCTATGATTTTTATTTACTTTATTTTTATTATACTTTATAATAATGTTCTGAAGTGTTAATTCTTAAAGTTGTAGTGTTTAACTTTTTTAGATATATAAGGAGAGACATAATAAAGGTTTGTTTACATTTTTTTTTTTGCATTTACATACCATAGAATCAAGTATAGTTACGATGTTGATTACTGATATAGGTGTTACAATTTGCAAGACTCTATTTTAACTATAAAGTAAACATTTAAATTCGTAGTTTAATACGTAACTTGTCATTTAAGAAGAAAAACACATTATAGTGTTGAACCTCTATAGATTTCTTTGGCCACTAAACATGGCTTTTTTGGCATATATGTTATGTGGTAGGGGTGTGTTTTGTAACCATACCTGAATAAGAAACCTGACTCGAGGCGACCCAAGACCCGAATAACCCAACCCGAATCCATCCAGCCCGTTTAAACATCTAACCCGAACCCGAAATTAACTATTTGGGTTGAAATCCACACATTCGGATTGACCCGAATAACCAGAAGTAGGTTAACCAAAGGATGTGACGATGTTATAACTTCAGCATGCGTATATCACTGTAGCGCCATTTAAGGCACTATACTCAACATGTATTAATCAGCCTCAAAAGCCAATTTAATGAACCCTAAATATTAAATGGTATTTTATATCTATTAATATATATTAATAACTGATCGATCATTCTTTATTTTCAATTCCATTGGACAATAACATTAGCGATTTGACAGAAACTTTGTTTTCGTTATAATTGATTCAAGGTAATAATGTATATAAACATGTTCTATATTATGTTTCATACTAATTATGTTCATTACTATTCAATCTATAATTAGTTTGTAACGGATTGTCTACGTTGGATGTCCTATAATCACATTCTATACTAATGATATATTCAATCATGTTTTGTATTTGAATACTAGATGTCCTCTAAATTACAATTATTTGGTTTTATATAATTATGATTTTGTTAAAGTTGATTTTTTTTACTTGTTAACTCGAAACCCGACCCGAATTAACCCGAAACCCGAACAACCCGAACTTATTTAGGTCGGTTCTTGGGTCAATTGCTTTTATTCTCAAACCCGAATAACCCGACCTGAATGTTGGGCTAGTATTAATGTGGTTTGTAATTTGTTTGGGCTTATATTGTAAACCGAGATCACATGGATCTCGGTGGGCTTTTGGGTAGTATTGGACTTGTATGTAGTCTCTATATAAACAATACAACTAGGTTTACTATAGGGTTAGACGTGTGAGACGTGATAGAGAGAGACATGAGAGATATCGGTGGTTTTGTGTAACCCGTTGTGCTTAAGCATTAGACGTTTAATATACGTGTGTTTTGAAGCATATTCATCGTGTTCCTATTGTGTTTGTTTACATCTTATTGAATCAACTCGTGTTAGTTTCCGCCTAATCACGAGATTGTGTGATATCACATTGAAAGATCCGTTCAACAGGACTTAAAATTGGTATCAGAGCCTATTGACCTATTCTAGGCTCGGTTGTGATATCACAGATTCAAGTATTGTGATTTTGTGATTGGTTTGGTGGCCAGAGTATTTGATTTTCCGTTGATCTATTCGTCGGAGAAGGAAAGAGGTTCTTTTGGGTTGAAGATTGACTTAATTTTTGGTTAAAATTCAAATCCCAGAGATTTCAGGATTTATTTTGTTACCAAAGTTATTGGGTCAAAGCTTCCTTGGGTTTCTTGGAAGTTCTCAGGAAATTTGCACCGTTTTCGGCCATCACTTCGTCATTCTCGGTGAATTATGTTAGTTCTCGGCCAAATCCGAGTGTTCTCTGTTGATTTTTGGGAGATTCCGGTCAATTACTGGTGTTCTTGGTTTACTTTTGGGAGTTCTCGGTCAACTAAGAGTGTTCTCTGTTGACTTTCCAAGTTCTCAGCTACTGTAGTGATTGTTCTCAGTTGATTTTCGAGGTTCTCGGTTGACTTTCTTGGTTCTCGGTCAAAGTTGATCGTTCTCGGCTGTGACTGTACATCTGGGCATGTTCTTGTTGGACCCTAGGAAAACTGAAATATTATATGGACTTATATACTGGACCGGATCATTAACTATTTATCCAAGATGGACCCAAGTAACTAATAATCAATCAAATGTTGCACTGCATCAAGAACTGGACTCCATCATGGGAACTGCTACTCGTGTACCCCGTTTGCTGTCTCATGAGGGGTTTGCCGAGTGGAAGTTTAGATTTGAAAAGTATGTGAAGATGAAAGATGCCAAGATTTGGAGAAGCATTGTTCGAGGTCCTCAAGCTATCACTTATCAACGTGAAAACTCTGAAGAAGTGGCTGTGAAGCCGTTGAATTGTACGGCAATGTAGACTTTGAAAAGATTGAAGAGGACGACAAGGCTCTTGCTACTTTAACCATGGAACTTTCACCCGAAATTGCCTTGGGATTTAGAGAATTACAGTATGCAAAGGCATTGTGGGAAGCCCTTATTGAGGTGTAAGAGGGTAATGAGGACATGAGAATAAGCCGACAAGATCTCTTACGATAGAAGTTCAATATGCTCAATCATGTTCTGGGAGAGTCTTTGGAAACACAATTGTAGAGATTTATATCTCTAGTGACTGAGATGAGATCTGCAAACATGAACTTGACCGCTGCTGAGACAAATAATAAACTGGTCAAGTCCCTGCCACATAGTTGGGATATGAATGTTGCTGTGATTAAGAAGACGAAGGATCTCAATAGGTTAACTCTGACAAAGTAATGGAAATCATCAAAGCTTGTGACATGGATGACAAGCAGTGTGCCATAAATCATGTAAACTCCTACAATGCAGCCGGCTACAGTGTTTCCTCTAACAATGCTCTCATTTCGCAAGACAACTTCTCAATGTTCAAATCTTCTCAGGGGCATTACACTCCACTGCATCAGTCTCAAAATAACTTTTCTATGTTTAAGTCTGCTAGGGTCAATTCACTCAGGCATCACCACAACCAACTCTCGTGGTTTTTCCTCAACTTGTTCAACAATCTACCTCTGCTGCTAAGCCCCAACCATCTGTTGTACCTTCAAGTAAGACTCCCAATCAGATTCCCTCTATCTCAAAGGAGACTCAAGAAAACATCACTTTAATGGCAGGATTCATGAATTGCTACAACGCCTTTCTTGCTGGAGATTTGGTTCAACCAGTTGTTGCTACTGAGTTGGATCAAATCCATCCTGATGATGTGGAGGAAATGGATATCTCTTGGCAAATCGTCATGGCAGTTTTTTGCGCGAAGAAATTTACAAAGAGAATGGGCAGAAACAACTGGAATGTGCAAGCTAATCAGAAGGTGGGATTTAACAAAGATACTCTGAGGTGCTACAACTTTCACGAGCCAGGTCACTTTGCTCGTGAGTGCACTAACCCAGCTAAGGAAGGAAACAGAGAAAGGGCACTGGTCCCCAGCGGGAAATGCAAGAGGAGAAAATGCAACAAGTACATGTGAAGGTAAGCGAGGTTTGGTAGCTCAACAATTCTCTTGGAATGATCAGATGGCTTCTCTCAACATAAATAACCAGACTGCAAACTTTGCCCGAATTGAAGTTGCTAAAGAAGAGAATGATGCTGAGGAATAAGTAAAGGAACTTCAATTTGCTTTTCATGACCTTCACTCCTTCCAGCTCATCTGGGGTAAGTTCCGAAATTATGCTCACAAGCTTGTATTAATAAGGGATATTTATACAAATCCCACAATAGTAACTTGCTTAGAGAAATTGAAGAAATAAAATCTGAAATTTCACTCTTAAGAAAACTAAGAAAGCTTTCAAAGATAAAATTGAGGCACAGAAAAGGGATTTTTCTAAACTTCAATATGATTTTAGCATAAAATGCTATCACCACTTAGATTCTAAACAGAAAATTGTTGATTTAACTGATGAATTGGAAGCCTCTAAGTTAGAAATCCTCAAGTTAACTAATAAATTTGAAAGAGCTTAACTACACTTTAAGAAATTCGATGGCTCCAGTGCTGTTGTTAACTCCATGATCGAAAATCAATTATGGTGGAAAGAAAAACACTGGTGAGGGTATATGGTACAGTGTTGTACCCCCCTCCATATAACGAGAACTACACTAGTCTTCCTCTTACCAAATAGTAGGAATAAAGGGTAAAAACCATGCAGTATGGTAAATTAGCTAAAAATGACAAAAATGCTCCTAGTTTAGTAAAAGTTACGGAATCAACCTTAGGGGTGAATGATACTAATGTGTTTACTTCACGTGCAGATGAAGTAATTGTCGAGGACTGGACTGATGAGGATGATGATTTGCCTGTTTTGAATAATAAAGACATTAATTCTCATATTTTTTTAAATTTACATGCTTTGAATTCTATGACTTCAAATGTTTGTGTGGGCTCTGTTTTTAACAACAAAGACAAATGTGTGGTTAATTCTTCTAAAACATTGAAATCCGGTGGGGTGTTTTTAAATAAATGTGATATAATAAGAGTTCTCATAAATATTCATCTCCTAAGTTTGTTAAATAAGGAAGTTCAAATTTTCAAAATTGTGATAAATCAAGCAATAAGTCAGGTGGTAAATACCAAGTAAAGCAAACTAGCTCACACAACAGATCTAGACCAGGAGAAGACCACAATGAGTTTTACATTAAACGTCAAACATGTTTTAACTGTAGCATTCCTGGTCATATTTGTAGAAACTATCCACACTGTCCATATATCCCATATTATGGATATTTTCAGAGGTATATGCCGCAAAATACTTCTCAAACTAAATCAAGGTATCATGAGGCAAATCCCTTTGATGGTGATTGGGAAAGAAACAAGGCTAATAGGTTTAGTCTTCATCAAACCAAGCCTAACATGTTTCGGATAAGTGATAGAAACTGTGCTTCTGTCTTAAGAACCAAGTTGGTTTATGGATCGAAACAAGTTCGGAAGTCAAAGTCATATGTGTGTTCCGCCCACAAACCAGAGACTAAGTCATCCATTCATACATATAACAAAGCTTCTAAAACAATATATAAGTGGTTTCCTAAATCTCCGATGATCAAGCTATCAAGTTCAATCTTAGATAATCGGGAAGATATGTCATGGTAATCCGTGACAAAGTTAGATAAATCAGGTTTACCCAGTATTACTATGGACTGGGTACCAAAAACTAACTAATCTCGAACATCATGCAGGAACAACTATGGAGGAATATCATCAGACCTTGGTATGTTGATAGTGGCTGTTCCAGGCACATGACAGGAGACATCTCCCAACGGCACGACATTCAAATATTTAACGGTGGATATGTTTCCTTTGCGGGAGAAGAGAAGGGGAAGATCACTCAAAAGGGTATTGCAAGTAATGGTGTTCTAAAATTTGAAAATGTTAATTGCGTTCCTAAGTTGAAGCATGGTCTGCTTAGTGTCTCGCATATCTGTGATAAAGGTTTTTCGACCCATTTTACTAACAAAGAGTGTTTAATCTTAAAGCCTGGTATTATCATACCAAAAGATTGGATTCTTGTTTGATCACAAAGAAAAGATAATGCTTACGTGATCGACATGAACAAAAATGTCCATGATGAAATCACCTGTTTATTTTCAAAAGTGTCAGATAATAATGACATGCTTTGGCATCGTCGTCTTGGTCATGCCAACATTAAAAATCTAAACCGTCTTGCTAAAAACGACTTGGTGCATGGCTTGCTTGTCAAGGATTTTGTAACAATTGAAAAATGTGCGGCTTGCGCTTTAGGTAAACACAATCGTAAATGTCACAAGCCAAAACTTGTTAATACCATTTCATCAGTTTTTCAATTGCTGCATATGGACATGTTTGGTCCAGTTCATGTTTTGAGTCTTTCTCGCAGTTCTTATTGTTTAGTTATTACTGATGACTACTCACGTTTCACTTGGGTATTTTTCTTGTCAAATAAGAGTGAGACTGCAGAATTGATAAAACGCTTTATGGTGCTCTGGAGAATCAACTCAATCTAAAGCTGAAGGGTATTCGTTGTGACAACGGCACGGAATTCAAGAACTCAAAACTGAATTACTCAATCTAAAGCTTTTGGAAGTCCATGCACTCTGCTGAATCTTGAAACGACTCCAAAGTTTGAAGCCAAAGCTGACGATTGTTACTTTGTTGGATATGCTGGTTGTACCGTTTACAGAATTTACAATAAGTCAACGAAGCAGATAGTGGAGTCTTATGACGTGCACTAGCTAGAAGAAAATGTGACTGATGCTCGTGTCGGTCCTGACTGGTTATTTGATTATAATGAGTTGTTTAGGCCATTTAACGTGTTTCCTGTTATGGATACATAAAATTCGGATGTTGGTGTTGCACATTCAGTTGATGAAGAAGAAGACATTCCTAATGATTCTCATAGGTCTCCAGTGCTAAGTGTTGATACGTCGGAATCATTGGATACCACTCAGCCATTGCCAGCTAGTCAACAAGAAAGTGTCACTGAGACTGTTTCTTCACCATAGCCTGCAGTCGATGGTTCATTAGTTAAGGGGGAGAGTGCTATTTATCAAATTTTTGGAAGCACCCTATTCCTAGATGTCATACCAAATGAATACATTGCCAGTATTTCATACTCACATAGTATGGCGACATCTGGATGGAAGAACCCTCTTATTCAAATTCTTGAAGATCCAACAAATTTACCTTCTACTAGCTTTGTTCCCGGTCATTCAATTCCGAAAAGAATTTAATGAGATAATCCAATTGACAATGTCATAGGTCCCCTTGAAACATGCGTGTCAATGAGAAGTCAGATATGACACATCAATAGTTGTTTATTTTCTTGTTTAATCTCTCAGATTGAGCCTAAGTCAGTTGAAATGGCGCTACAAGAGCCAAGCTGGGCGGACGCCATGCATGGGGAATTGAATCAATTTGAGAAACTGAAGGTTTGGAGATTAGTTGAGCTGCCCGTTGGAAAGAAAGCGTTAGATACAAGATGGGTATTCAATAACAAGCAGGGGTGGATCCAGTGTTCGGTCAAAGGGAGCATTTGCACCCACTCAAGTCCATAGTTTCCTTTATAAATTTGTAATATATTAGGTCCAAAGACTCAAGTCCATAATTTTTTTAGTGCCCCAAACTTAACTTTTAAAATTTTAAGTCAAAGTTTTTACGCCCAAATTTAATTTTGTTATGAACAATAACAATTAAGCCCATATTAGTTAATTGCTCAATCACTTTAATTGAAAATTTGGAATTATTGGGGACAAAATTAATGGGGACAAAATTGTTCTTGCATCTCAACTTGGTTTATACATCGACAGTGTGTGAAAAGATAAAAGATTTGCTAATATGAAAGGTATTGCTGATCTTGCTAGAGTTATGGTGGAAACAGGGAAAGAATATATTTTCATTTGGTTTATCAATTATTAAAGTTAACATTAGTTTTGCCTATTACAACAGCAATGGTTGAGAGATGTTTTTCGGCAATGAAGATCATAAAAACAAATTTACGTAATCGAATTGGTGAAGATTTTTTTGAATGCTTATGTGATTTTAGTGTTGAAAAAGAAGCATTTTTAAGTGTTACGAATGAAGCTGTAATTTACCGTTTTCAAAAGATGAAATCACGTAGAGGTCAATTGTAATATGTAATTTGTTTATCTTTAATGAAATTTATTATTTACATTTCTATACGTAGTTTGTTTAATGTAAATTTTTTACTCAATCTGTTTCGGTTTGACCTGACCCATTTTGGTTTGACTTACTTTATTTTGAATTGACGAGTTCTAGGTTGAACTTTTTTTGCATCCACTGATTCTGGATCCGCCACTGGTAACAAGCAAGATGATACTAGTGTTATTGTTCGAAATAAAGTGCGGCTTGCTATTCGTGGTTTTCGTCAGGTTGAAGGTTTAGACTACACTGAAGTGTATGCTCCTGTGACTTGACTTGAGGCCATTTGGATTTTTCAGGCATATGCATCCTACATGGGATTCACAGTTTACCAAATGGTTGTCAAGACAACGTTTTTGTATGGAGAAGTCAAGGAGGAGATTTATGTGGATCAGTCACCAGGGTTTGTTGATTCCAAGCATCCAACTCATGTTTACAAACTAGACAAAGCCCTTTATGGTCTACACCAATCGACTCGAGCATGATATGCAACTTTGACGACTCATCTACTTGAGCATGGGTACAAGAGAGGAACCATCGGTCAAAACACTGTTTATCAAAACTACTGGGAAAGACCTGATCTTGGTTCAGATTTATGTAGATGACATCATCTTCGGATCTACCAGTACTGCACTATGCTCTAAATTTGAAGAAGTCATGAAGAAAAGATTTGAAATGAGTTCGTTAGGGGAGATGACAACTTTTCTGGGATTACAGGTTCGTCAGAGTTCGACGGGAATTCTGCTGCATCAAAGAAAATACGTCGAAGACATGCTTGCAAAGTTTGAGTTTCAAGACTCTAAGAGCGCGGAAACTCCTATGCAGAAAGACCTCTTCTTTCATCCAATTCTGAAGGGAATCCCGTAGATCAAACTTACTATCGATTAATGATCGGATCCCTAATGTATCTCACCGCCATTCGCCCTGACATCATGTTTGTTGTCTGTTAATGTGCCCGTTTCCAGGCTAATCCTAAACACTCTCATTTAATTGTTGTTAAACGTATTTTTCGATATCTGAAAGGGCAACCGAAGCTAGGTCTTTGGTATCCCAAAAACTCAGATTTTGACTTATATGCTTTTGCTGATAGCAATTACGGTGGAGATGATATTGACAGGAAATCTACGTCTGCTGGATGTCAATTCTTGGGTGATTGACTTATTTCATGGCAGTCCAAGAAACAACAAATGGTGTCTACATCCACTGCGATGCTGCGTCAGCCTGCTGTTCACAGGTTATCTGGATGCAACATCAATTGCTGGATTACGGTTTAGAATTTCTTGATACTCCAATATTTTGCGATAAGGATGTTGCTATTGCTATTGTTAAAAATCATGTTCAACATTCAAAAACCAAGCACATTGACATTAAATTCATTTTATTCGTGACTGTTACGACCGTAAATTAATTCATCTTGAGCAAGTTCAAACAGATAATAATGTGGCTGATTTATTTACAAAACCGGTTAGAATAACCAGATTTAATGTGCTTGTGGGGTTTCTTAAAATTCTTCGTTTCGATAATTGAGTCTTTTTGAGGTTAAATTTGTACATAAATGTTTTATTGCACAAATTTAGGGGAAGAAAATTAAAAATTCAAAAAGAGTGTGTGTTTTATTAATATATATATATATATATATTTACATATTCGATTAAAATTACGTCAGTTACTTAAGTTTGAGGGACATAACCCTGTATATGTTTGGTCTTGTTATCTACTGGTAGACATACGTGATAGCCATTCACCTGAAGACTGAAAGCAACTGGGCCATTGTGGCATGTTTTGTTTTAATTATCTCGCTTAAAATTATGTCGATTACTCAAAGTTCGAGGGACATGTATTATTATACATGTTTGGTCCTGTTATCTACCTGTAGACATACAGGATAGCCATTTTCCTTAGAAACAAAAGTGACTGGGGCGACTGAATTTAAAATTGTCTTCTGGAACTTTAGTGGGAAGTGATGTAATTATTCAGTTACGAGCTCCTTAGAAGCTCAAAATTGTTTTTAAATGAAAATTGATCCAACCTTTGGAAAATGATAGTAAAATTGCTTATGTGTGCATAACGTTTGAAGTTACTAGGCTTAAAAGGCTTTTGAACTGACATTGATCTGTATGGTAGCTTTCCATAATGCGTAAAGTTGAAGTGATATAAACTAAATCTGCTAAACTTACCGTGGAGAGTCATTTTGAAGATGTGTGCATGTCTCCAGACACATCTCTCTGAATAATAGGCAGAAAAGTTATTACCCAGTCATACACGAGGCCGTTAGTGTCTTGATCACCAAAAATATTGTCCTTTTAAGATATTAAAACATATTATTATTAAGTTCGTTTTCAAAAGCTTAAAGGGTCAAACTAGAACTACAAGGGTGGGGCATTCAAATAAGTCCTAAACACTCTGAATGTAAGATATGTAAGTCCGGATGGCGTGTAAGTTCAACTTTCAACCTTAAAGCCTAAAGTTTTTGTCTGTATAAAGAAAATCTTTTGATCAAGCACTAGGGGTTGGAGTCAAATTAGGGTGATCTGGGGAAAGCCAAATACGCTTTTAGAAGAGATAGGAGGCATTACAGGTCCATGAGTGATGCCCATCTAATATTTAAGCCTAATTGATAATAACTCGTATCACTTATGCAATGAAAATCATGCTAAGTATCTTTATACTTGCTATCGACCTGTTTCTCTATGTCATAATAATGCCGAAAATGAATCATTGTGAAAGCATCTTAATCAATATGATTCCATGATCAAATTTTTTTCTTAGAAGGTTGCCTGTTTATCAAAACTGAAATCTGATCCCAAAATTTGCTAGATTACAAGAAGACCAAGTGATTAAATTTTTAGATTTATTTTATTTATTTTATTTCTATTCTTATCATTATTTTTATTAATTTTATTTTTACCTCATGATCACTCTTGTTGAAACGAATGCTATAAGAGATCGGTTTAAAAACATGGAGTAAGCCCATGTTTGGGTTTGAAAATCTGTTTTCGGCCCAAATCAGAATGGCCCATAACAGTTTTTGTGATGAAAGTAACTTGGTTTTGATGGTTTGGCCCATGTATAAACACGTGTTATCGGCCCATCGGGTTTTCGGCCCAGACTTAATGTTTTGAAGTTTAAAAGGCATCAACATGCATTATTGATGTTATTATTTTGAATCTGAGATTATCTTATTCTCTCAAGCCGAAAACCCTAAGCTTCTATCTCTTTTATCTTTGTTCTCATCAAAATCATATTTGTTCCTCCAAATCATTGATATTAAAAGGTATATGAAACCTTGGTAGAGGTTCTCGGGTTACTATGGAACCCTACTTGGTTGGAACACATGGTTTAAATTAATAAACTGATTAAACTATAAACTTGCTTAGGATGAAGAATTATGATGTTTGTGTGTTGCGTGTTTGATATTTATGAGTTTCTTGAAGTTGTAGGTTTCACCAATAATGGTGGTTTTGGTGATTTAAAGAAGATGACACAAATTTCAAGACGAAACCCAAGGGTTTTCTTAAGGGTTTCAAGGCCGAGATCTTTAGAGATCTCGGGATTTTGGGTTCTCGGGATGGTTGACCGAAAACAACGGGTCAAACAAAAAACCCCTAAGATTTTATGAAATATCAAGGGTGAATATAATTAATTCTATTATAATTTGGACTAATTTGCAACTGAGGACTTACACTATTTATATTTATACCTCCAGTCTCTGTTCTTTGTTCAAAATGTCCATTTCATGTTAATTATATATATATATTATATTGTTTTATATCTCCAGTCCTTGTTCTTTGTTCAAAATGTCCATTCCATGTTAATTATATATATTTTATATGTTGAGTTTTTGTCTAGTTAAGCGAATATATTAGTAATTTGACTTGTTTGTTGTAGTCATGGCTGATCAGGCACCACTAAAACTTGTTGATACTCATAACATTGCTGGATGTTTATATGTTCCACCTCTCGTTCACAAGGAATTCAAGTCAATGATAGTGGGGCTTAACATGTGCAGGATTTCTCATGCTTTACGAGAAACTCCGATCATTTGCAAGAAGTTGGTGACTGATTTTTGGAATCATGATTCAATTAACCAGAAAGGTGCTGGAGAGCTGTGGTGATTGAATCCGATCCGGAAGAAGCCTATTATTATTATTATTTCAGGGCTATTATTAGTGAGGTTTTGATGTTCGGTGATCAACCTGATTATCCAACGGAATACTCTACTGATGTCTTTGCTGAAATAGCCCTGAAGATGGGATATGACGGATGTTACCCTCCATCCATCAAGAAACTATTCCATCCGTATTGGAGGTTCTTGATTTACACATTCTTCACCTGTGTCTCAGGACGAAATAGAGGTTCTGATGAGATAAGCCACATTCAGATGTCGGCTGTGGTTGCTTTGATCATGGATTGGAACTACAATTATTCCAAGTTTTCGATGAAATGATAAGCAACCTCAATGGCAAGAAAAATGAGATGTACCTGAGGTTTCTACAGATGATTTTCGACTCTCACTATCCTGATCTCATCAAATATGTAGAGACGCTTGATCTGAAATCTATGGGTCCCAACACGTTTGGGTTGATGAACCAGTCGTGAAAGGGGGCCAAAGTTGTATACAAAGGACTTCACAAATTGGTCAAATTTGGAAGATTCGCTGAAACTGAGGCTGTCTCTTCTAGTTCCAGTGCCTCAATTGCTGATGAGCATGTGACACCTGCTCAGAGGTTCACAGCAGCTTATGATACAATTTCTGACGATGATGAGCCAGATAGTTCTCCATCACAACACATGGAGATTGAGCACCAGGAAGAACAAACTGTACCTACTGCTGATCAGTTGAGAGATTTTGAGATATTTAAAGACCAGCTCCGGTCGACTGCATTGAAGCATCCTCAATCAGTCACTGCGACACAAGATGAAGATATTCAAGAAGAACCAGCCACCAATCTCATTCCAAGGAAAAGGCGAAGGAAATATCAGAGACCGGGTGCGCTGGTTGCAGAAACTACACCAACAAGCCAACACAAAGATTCTGAGCCCGAAACTACTGATGCTCAAGTTGACACAGGTCCGTCCACTGCTGATATTCGAACTCAAGATTATATATTTGATGATATTTCTCATGAGTTCGAGTTTGAAGCCAATATTCAGTCCACGGACGAGCCATCGGGATCGTCTGACCCGATTGGTCAATCAAGTTCAAGCACCACTGACAATATTGCACACATTCTGGCAGTGCAAGACAAGTTTTTGCAGGATAAGGGCAAGGGGATTACTCTTGATGCTGAACCTGTTGATGTACAGTCCTTACAACGACGAGTCTTTGAACTTGAACAAGACTCGGCTGTGAAGGATGTACGAATTCAAGAGATTGAAGCAAGTAACTTTGATAAGGATTTAAAGATCAATGAACTTCAAGCAAACATGGGTGGCCTCACTTCTATGCACTTAGATCTCCAACAAAAGCTAATTCAGAAATTTGGAGATGAATTTAAAAGTGGTGAGGACATTGCTGAAAAGACACATGTTTATAATCAAGGTGGTAGTTCCAGTGTACGTCCTTCTTCAAACATAGATGCTTTTGAAACACTGGAACAATATCTTGCTTCCCTTCCAAAGACTATCGAACAAAGTGAAAGAATTCAAAAGAAAATTCTGATTATGAAGAACTCGAACCAGAATGTGGAGTCCTCCGATCATCCTCATAAATTCATCATTGGATTCAAAAAGGGATTTTCTGACAAGTATGGTGATCGATCAGGTGTTATATCGTGGGGATTTGATGTTGATAAAGCTATGTGGTGGGTGAAAAGGAGGTTTGGGAACATTGAGACTACAGGAAGATGAAAGACTTTGGGTCATGAACGAAAGTTGACACGAGTGACTTGATCAACGCTCCTTTTCACAATCCCAACAACGACAAAAAGGCTATAGATTTTTGGAACTTTTTGAGGAGTCAAGTTGATCGAGGGTTCCCAAATATGACCACAGCTGAATCATTTTTGAAGAAAGCCAAAGGGGTACCAGATCCAAAGATAGGGAAGACAATGGTAAATGTAATGTGGCCGGCAACTAAAAAGGCAAGTCACATTCCGCTTTCTACTAGAATTCTCGACGGTCCTTGGATGAGATGAAGTTCTGGGCATATGATGGTGAGATAGCAACGGTCGTTATTCGTCTACGAAATGGGCGGTTTCAAATTGTTGATCCACGCAACTTACTGAAGTTTAGTGAGAAAGATATCAAAACTCTTAGCTACTTTCAGATCATGGTTGACCCGTTGTACAAGCCAGCTGATAAGAAGTATACAAGCATGGTTGGATCAATAATTCGCACAGGTTTATGGGCTGGTGCTTACAAAGAGGCGGACACAAATATTCTTGAGCACGACTGATGTTGAAGATACAAACCAAGGGGGAGATTGTTGAGCTAGTATTAATGTGGTTTGTACTTTGTTTGGGCTTATATTGTAAACCGAGATCACATGGATATCGATGGGCTTTTGGGTAGTATTGGGCTTATATGTAGTCTCTATATAAACCACGTAACTAGGTTTACTATAGGGTTAGACGTGTGAGACGTGATAGAGATTGACGAGAGAGATATTGGTGGTTTTGTGCAACCCGTTGTGCTTAAGCACTAGACGTTTAATATACATGTGTTTTGAAGCATATTCATCGTGTTCCTATTGTGTTTGTTTACATCTTATTGAATCAGCTCGTGTTAGTTTCCGCCTAATCACGAGATTGTGTGATATCACATTGAAAGATCCGTTCAACAGGACTTACACCGAACAACCTGAACCCGATTAAATTACCCAAAGAGCACTCCTATTACATGGTTGTAACTCTATATTCAATTGAGTTTTGATGGTAAATTATGATTAATAGTTATAAACTAACTAAAGTTTGTGTTCATAATATTAATAACTAAATAGTTTTTCATACTATATCTAATTGCTTAAGCTAAACGATTTTCAAAATGAACTTATTATATGATAATTTTTTTCTATCTATACAAATGTTAGTTTGGTTTGGGGATCAAGTAAATTTCCATAGATATTAAATGTCTAAGTAGTTACTCAAAATACTAAAGAATAATAACTTATAATCGACTAACAAATACTATAAATTCAACCATTTAACAAAGAGCGGTATCTTGGAAACACGATAGTAGCTTTACATAAATTCTAGTGTGTGATTTTCTTGTAATTTGACTGTCATGTTGTTAAGGTCATGTATAACCATGTGCGCTTTAATTTTCACAAGAGAAAATTACGATTTTCTTCCTTGGGTAAAATGGGCGGGGGCATCATAAAGCCCTGAAAACTAAATTGCGCTTGTTGTACCCATTGTTTTTTATAATTCTCAGAATGCTCCCTGCAGTGCAATTATTGATTAAATGACCAATATACCCTTCATCTTCATGATCAACATCCAAACACAAACCCAGATCTTCATCATCATCATACCTAAACCCAGAAAATCTCCGGCTAAGAAACCTAACCCAAACCCAGAAAATACATAAATCTTATACAAATACATAAATTAACATCATCAACATACCCACTTAAACCCAAGTGGGTATGTTATACAAACCCATAAATCTTATATCAGCGTACATAATTTCGACGGAGGTGACCGTCGAAAAATCAAGAACACGTTGCCAGAAAATCAAGATACCCACTACCCATATCTTCATCTTCATCACCACCACCCATCTTCTTCACCCGCAACCCGTCACCACCGCCGTCATCACTATTCTGTCGCAGCACCCTGTTCCCGTCGTCACACCGCCATTCCCGTCCGTCGCTACACGTCGCCGTCCCCGTAGCTCCACTCCACCTCCCCGTCCCCGTCGCCGTAGCATCTAATCCGTCCCCGTCGCAGTCTCCGTAGCTTCTAATCCCTTAGATCTAAGTTTTTTTTAAATTCTTGTATAAAACCCATGTGGTTAGGGGTTTAAATCTGGATGAGGATGATAAATATGTTGATTGGTATTTGTTCGTGTTTGGGAGGATGATGGGGGTTGGCAGTTTGAAGTTGGTGGGGGCGGTGGAGTTCATTTTCCTGTGGACGGCGGCGGAGGAGGATGAGAGTTTTGGAGGTTGTGAGATGATAATGATGATGATAATCTGGGTTCTTCTTCTTCTTATTGTTATTATTATTAGATATTATTATTATTATTTATCGAATTACTAAAGTGCCTTTGAACCAAACGGTCAACTTAAAAACATGGGTTCAATAAGTGCAACCAGGGGCTCATGTCAGCATTATAAAAATGGTACAATAAGAGCAATTTAGTTTTCAAGGCTTTATGGTGCCACCGTGGATTTTACTCAAGGAGGCAAATCGTAATTTTCTTTTTTCATAAAAATGGTTGTAAGGCCTCGTTACCGGTAACCCTACTTTCGTGTTGGATTTACTCATAAACACAGTTCTAAATATCAGAGTTAATTAAAACATTTACGCGGAATATAAAACTTTCATAAAACATTACAATATTTCATAACTTGTCTCAAAACATCCTTTGTCTTTCACATTAAAACATTAAAATTAAAACATCAAAAGTCTTCAGATGCCAGACTCTTGTTCAGTGCCATGTGTCTACTCAAGCGAGCTGCCTCATCCTACTCACCTGCGTGCATACTAAAAGTCAGCTACGCTGAGTGAGTTCTAGATAATCACATAGTCATACCATTCACATAACATTATATTCTTTCATTCATACTTTCATACTTTCATACTTCCTTACTTTCTTACTTTCATACTTTCTTTTGTATTAACTTACTTTCATATCTTACGTTATAAAGAGCATTACGCCCTACATTCCTCGAGTATTATTAGGGCTCGGTACCCTCCTTCCTCGAGTATTATTAGGGCTCGGTACCCTCCTTCCTCGAGTATTATTAGGGCTCGGTACCCTCTTTCCACGAGTATTATTAGGGCTCGGTTTCCCTCTTTCCACGAGTATTATTAGGGCTCGGTTTCCCTCTTTCCTCGAATATTAGTAGGGTTCGGTTCCCTAGTTCTCGAATATTAGTAGGGTTCGATTCCCTCTTCGTTACCATACAACCATACATCGTACCTCGAGTATTATTAGGGCCCGGTACCCTTTTCGTAACCATACAACCATCCTTTCCTTCTTTTATTAACTTTATCACATTCATACACATAAGCATACATATCATACTTACTTAACTTAGCGTTACAACCTGACAGTACGTGCAATATCCGAAGATCGTTCACGTACCATCAAGCAATCATTCATACATTTCACATTATCCACATAAGGCATACACTTATCTCTTAGGATAAGTGTATTAACAAACATATTGAGTATGCACACAGCCCCGAAAACGTAACACATAAATGGGGCTAGAAACTCACCTGAACACGGTTACGTTCTCCGTTGATCGTAATCCCTTTCTTCAGTTGTGCACGGCTGACTGTATAACAAGTATACATATCAATTTAACTATCACTACTTATAACAACTTTCTAGTCTTAATTACTACCCACAACGAACGGGGGTCCGGGGGGCAGCGCCCCTGGCAGCGGGGGTCTAGGGGCGGCAGCCCCTAGCAGGGTCCAAGGGGCAGAGCCCCTGGCTGGGGTCGAGCTGCCAGGTCAGCTTGGAAAAATTTTATTTCCATTAACTGTCTTAACACATTTTTCATTAGATTTTAAATTTATTTTCTAAACGAACTTGGCTTTAGGCGAAGTTAAACCTCAGGCGAACTTAGCTTTAGGCGAAGTTAAACATCAGGCGAACTTAGCTTTAGGCGAAGTTAAACCTCAGGCGAACTTATCATCAGGCGAACTTAAACCTCAGGCGAACTTGTCATCAGGCGAACTTAAACCTCAGACGAACTTGTCATCAGGCGAACTTAGCTTGCAGGCGAAGTTCATCAGGCGAACTTAGCTTGCAGGCGAAGTTCATCGCTTGAAGGCGAAGTTGCCCAGATGAAGGCGAAGTTGCCCAGATGAAGGCGAAGTTGCCCAGATGTCCGCTGTTTCGGTTTCTGATCAACATTTCGGGCGATTTTAACACCCTTGTTAAGGTTCAATACTACCCACTACACTTCCCGACCATTTTCGGTCGTTTATACACTAAAAGCTCGGATCTTTAAACTTCCAAGATCAAGAATCATACCTTTTGAGCTTGTTTGGATCTCGTTTATCTTGGTATCACCACTAATCTTTCTCTCTTACCCGGACCTCGCTCGATCCTTCTTTCTTTCTCGGCCCGGCCGGCGGCGGTTTTGGGTGTGCTTGGTGTGTGTGTATGTGTGTGTTTAGGAGAGTGGGGGAAAATGAAGATATTTTGGGATTTTGGGGGTATTTATATCCCTGAAATCCCATTCTCATTTAACCCATCTCAATTAATCCAAGTCCAATACCCGCTCATTCCCCGACATTAATCAATTACGCGAAATCACTAAACATAACTTCCTTTATTCATCATTAAAATTTTAGGATGTTACAATGGTTTACTTAGGTATGTTTATACTCTTATACCGATGTATCTAAGTTCACATGTTTACTAATTATATTCTATAAAGATACAAGTTTTTTGCACACATTCAAAGTTGTATTCCACGCATTCTTGATAATTTTCTCATAAGTATTGATATGAATAGTAACAAATAATATGAATAATTAATAAAATAAACCGATTAATAATAAAATTGATAAAGATAAATGAATAAATATAACATAACATAACAATAGAAGTTTGGGTTCTCTAGTGAAGACCCAAGTACGATCCCTACTTATATCACTTTTGATGGATTATGACATTGACTGATTTGGTCTAGGCTATATACAAGGTTGCCAGTTCGAATCCTGAGCCCACCCGAGTTTTTCCCACTATGTGTGTTAAGCTAGAGAGTTCAGCTCTTGTGACGACACAATTGTAACAATCGTTACCTTTCAAACCCGAAAACCCGACCCATTTTAAATTTTCGATTTTGTTATATTTAAATTTATATATATATATATATATATATATATATATATAAATTTCAAATTCGTTTATGTATTTTTATATTGAATTCGTTAAACCGACCCGTTTCATCATTTCAATGTACTCGTAAATATCATTCGATAATTTAATAATAATTATGACGTTTTATTGTCATTATTAACTCATGTTCTATTTCGTGTAATTCATTAACGAAATTTCAAGTTTTAACATTTTACTAAATCGAGTCCCGAACTATCCAGGTATAATACGAACATATTTCCAAATCATTAACTTTTAATTCATTTATATAACATTTAGAAGTACAAGGTCCAAAATGTAAATATATATTAATTCTATTTAAAAGAAATATGAAAGTCTAGGGGCCAAAGTGTAAAATCATTTACAATATATTATAATAATAATATTAATGAAAAGCAACAGCACCATCAGCCCCTCCATCACGTTTTTCCGGCGACCGGAAAACGGTTCCGTCAACCTCAGGTATAATACGAACATATTTCCAAATCATTAACTTTTAATTCATTTATATAACATTTAGAAGTACAAGGTCCAAAATGTAAATATATATTAATTCTATTTAAAAGAAATATGAAAGTCTAGGGGCCAAAGTGTAAAATCATTTACAATATATTATAATAATAATATTAATGAAAAGCAACAGCACCATCAGCCCCTCCATCACGTTTTTCCGGCGACCGGAAAACGACCATATAACATCCGTTTTGATCCGTTAATCACCCTAAACGTCATCTCCACTATTACTAAACATTATTATGCGCTTTATTTCGTCATTTATCCATCCATTAACTCGTGTTAAATCTCTAAACGGCCGTAATTTATTAAAAACTTTAATAACGCGAATTAAACACCAAATGGTTCAATTGAGGCTATAAATAGAACCCTCACATTCGTATAAACTCGCACCAACCTTCATATTCATCTATAACACTCTCTAAAACTTCTAAAATATTTCCGACGAAAACCGAACTCCGGCGAGCTTGTTCTTCGTCATTCCGGCACCAAAATTGGTAAGTAAAATATGTTTTTGAGTCCTTTAAACCCGTCTAATAAAACCCCTAACAAAGATTAAACTATCATGAAACCAATTAACGGATTGAAATCTAGGGCTTATTTGGGGAAGAAGATGAACTGTGATGTTAATACATATATTTGTATTTATGATCTTAAACCAACTAACAAGGTAGTCCAAATGGTTAAGTCACTTGTTTATAAACGGAGGGTCCGGGTTCGAACTCAAGTAATGCTATATCTTTTTTCCCCCCTAAAACCCTTTTCTTCTATTGTTTTTATAAATCGATAAATAAATTAAAACTCCTTATAAATTTAATAAAATTAAGTTAAGTTAAATAAAATTAGTGATAATCACTTTTTACCTAAAATCCTGACTTTCGTTTTCATTAGAAACCCGATTAATGTTATATTAATAACTATTATTTTGTTAAACTTTATAATACGCTAACACAATTATTTTCAAGCTAAAATTTCGTATTTCATAAACGTTATATATCTCAAACCCATCAAATTTCTTTAAACTAGCTTAACTTATATATATTCTAGTCGTAAACCATTATAAATCCTAAACGTGAACGTTCATGCTAAAATAAAATGCTAAAATCCCGTTATATTAAAATATTCAAACTTGATATTAATCTCGTAATGTAAACTAATATTAAATTAATAATTTCGTTAAAATTCGTTAATGCATAAAATCATATTATAATATCCAACTCTATAATAAAATATACATCCAACACTTCTAATCCCCGAAAACCCGAGTTATTTACTTTTTATAAGTCGTTAGTTAATATTAATTTTGTACTCTTAATTCTAGTTCGTGGCATTCAATTGCTTCGGTTTCATTTACGCGCTTTCGGTTTAATTTCAAGTTTGTCTTCAACTTCAAGTTGAGTTTCTCACACCCCATTTTTACTCTTTTATTACTTTTGGGGGTAGCATATATATCTTATCCAAATTACAATTTCGTTTATTCATTATTTACAAACTACAATTAATTACATGGACTTGTGTGTTTATTTGCTTACTTGCTTAAAGATTGTTTGCTCATGGTTTCCTCATTAAGTATGATCATACGCCCCCCTATGCACTCATGACCTCGATGTTATGAGTGGAATAAGGACCCCCGATCCGAGTACGTTGGCTGTTACCAACGGAAAGGACACTTACTTGTGCTATTATCCGAGTACATTAGTGCACAATCCCAACTGGAAAAGACCTTACTTGCTCATTTACACTTGTTCATGGAATTGTAGATTTTTATGTACTTATATCAAAACTTGTGTGAACTCATCAACTATTCATTTAGTTGACATTATTTTATATATATGCTACAGGTACCTTATTTAGAGAATGCTGCCGTGATGAGGACACTAGAACTTAGGTTATATTAATAAATGGACAAGTTGTTAATTGTTTTTGTATTTTTCCTTGTATTTCTTGTTGCAGACTTGTGTACATGATGTTTAAATTAATTAATGATATTTTTGTCACTTAATAGTGTCACATGTGTTTTGAGCAATCTGTACGTCACACTCGGGTGTATTCCGCTTTAGCCGGGGTGTTACAACAACGACAGTTAAGTGACAACATGCGGTATGATTTCTCATTGGAACGTCTAAGCTAAACTCTGAAGCCAGCGTAGACCCAACTAAAACAACATAGAATAGCCGTAGTGGAAACAACAGAGCTCTCCAAATATGAAGAGTGCTGAGCAATGTTTTGATGTTCGGATCGGACCGGCCGGCTGAACCGGGAATCGGTGATAGTGGCAGTCCGGTTATGCATACCTGGCCCGTTGTTGAAAAAATCGACCGGTTTCGGCGGTCTTGCGGTTGGACCGGTTGACCGGATCGGTGATTGGACCGGGAATTGGTGAATTTTTGGTGTTGATTTGCTAAATATGAAAGATTAAGGAATTATTTAGAGAGAAAACATAGGAATATGCACTGGAATTGCGACGACCTCGCCAGATTTGATTGAGCTCGTCGGATCTACAAGAGCTCGTCAAGGAATGGTTGTTGATAATTCCATTTTTGATGACTATAGATCTAGATTTAAGGGTAAAAATTTTTGAGAAGATGAAGAAGTGGGTGAAGAAACATGGAAATGAAAATGAAAAAGTAAAAAGTATAGTACAGTGAACCAGTAAGATGGTTGGTTCGTTATCCGGTTTTTAATCTCGGTTCAACCGGTCCAACCGGTTCAACAAGTGAACCAGTAAGACGGTCAGTTTGTTATTCGATCTGGTTATGAAAACATTGATGTTGAGTCTAAACACAAGAAAGTAAAATTATTAAAATTACAAAATTAAGTATTCCTTTGGACTTAAAAAAAAGTCAAAACCTTTTTCTCTAATACACGTTTCTTGTTTGCTTATTATTATCATCAAAATCTTCAAGATCGACAAAACCCACATCAAATTCGAATTCGATTATCAAACTCATCATGTCCAGTGAAAACAAAGGCTCTGTTCTTCAATTTGCACCCTTTCAGAGTTCTATTGATGAGGGTTTTTGGCATGGATTATGTTCTTTAAAACTCAACAAATTCAAAACCAATGAAGACCCAATTCAAATCATGGGTATGTTAGTATTAGTGATGAATTTATTATGATCAAGTTAAGATTTTGGTTATTAATATGATGGTATGTATATGTTTTATTTAGGTTTTTATGCACCTTGTTCTAATCCTCATGTTTCAAGCCATTTAAGTTTACTTGGTGAATCTTTGCCATCCGAGTCGGGTGGTGATGAGTTACCGAACCCCCGTGGGAATAGAAATAAGTGTTCGGTGCCCGGGACGATTTATAATACCAATACATTTGAATGGTATCAGGCTATTGATAAAAAGAGTCTGTTAAAGGCGGAAGGAAAGAAGGTATACGAATGTTTACGTTTTGTGTTATCTGGATTACTATACCGTAGACGTAAGAAAATAAGGTGCAAATGACCGAGCCCAAGCCTGAAATAAAGCTCGTTTACGTTCTGTGTTGTTTAAAGTTTTTTTTTTTCAAAATATATAAAAATAATTAAAAATGTATATAAATTCACAAATAAATAATAAAGGAGCTGAACCCGATCTTGAAAAAACACTTGGGCTTGGCTTGGCTCGGATCGTTTACACCCCCCTAGAGGTAAGGTTTGCTTATGTTACACCCTCCCCAGACCCTACTGATAGCTTTGTTACGAGTAAGATTAGACTGAGTACGCTTGTTTGCTATTACGTATTGGTGAAATATGAATGTGATATCAAAATCTTGAATGCCAGATTTGGGACGATATTAGATCGGGAAAGGTAGAGGAGGACTGTTCGTTGCTTTTGAGGTTCCTTATTGTATCGTTTGCAGACCTTAAGAGATTTCACTTTGATTACTCGATTGCTTTTCCTGCTTTGGTTCTTGATCCTCCGGCAACGTTGGTTGATTTAAAGCCTGCATCGGAATGGTTTACTGCTGAAGAGGTTTGACCATATAGTTTTTTTTTTTGCTTGCAATCGGTTTTTTTTTTGGTTAAAATTTACAACCTTACTTTCGTGGCATACAGGCTGAATCTGTGTCAACATGCTGTAATGAGTGGCGTAAGTCGAGTTTAACAGCAGGTAGTCATTTTGACTTTTTATGTGTATGTGTGTATATGTGTGTTGATTATCGGTCCAACCAATCTCTTTGAAATAGAAAATTGTTAAGTACTTAACTTATTCATGTGTATGATTTTCTTCTATTTTATGTTATGTGTAGCTTACCGCTACTATTTTCAATACCTTTTGTTTTGTTTTGTGCCATACTTTATGTTATATGGTTATCTGGATATACTTTACATGTTAAGAAAAGGTTTTTGGAGCCGGTAACCGGTTTATGTTATATGGTTAACTAGATAGTATACTTTATGTTCTGACCTTTAATTTTCAAGTTTCTACATTTATAAACGGCATGCGGTTTTTTCATATAACGTTACTAATATAATAATATATAATTTTGTAGTCATACCGTTCTTTCTAGTTTGCATTTCTTCAAATTCACAAGCTACCATTAGACCCCTGAAGGACCTTAAAGCATGTCAACATGAAGATCATAAGGTGAAGACAAGTCTTTCTAAACATAGAACTCAGGTTGTAAACGAGCCGTGTCGAGCCGATCCAAGTTGGGCTCGGGCCTGGCTGTTTATGTTAACGAGCTGAAATGCTAAGCTCAAACTTGGATCGTAAAAGCTCTAGCTAACTCGTTTACTATTTCAGAAGATTTAATATTATATTTTTGCACATATTATAATTTGAAAAAGAAAAAGAGTAGTATTTAACTTACACGTAATGCATAGTTAATAAACTACAAAATTTACAATTTTTATATATTACAATTTGGGTTATATATGTTGGGTTATAATTTATATATATTAATATTTGGGCTTTTAAAACGAGCCTAACGAGTGAGCCAATGAGCCTGGCTTACCTTGACTTGGGCTTGGCTCGTTTACAAACGAGTTGATTTCAAGCGAGCCACGAGCTTTTTGAACAACTCTACTAATAGAACTCAAGAATAGCTATTTTTATTTCCAAAAGTTTTCTAGAAAGCCAGTTATTTTGGTTGCAGATTTTATTTGCCTTTTATGACCCGTATCATGGCCCAAACAACCCCGGATGGCCACTTCGAAACTATTTGGCCTTTATTTCCGCCCGATGGAATATCAACACGGTTCAGTTTTTATGCTATCGTGAGAATCGCGGCTTTGCTGATTTGAGTTCGTCTCTTGTTGGTCAAGCTCATACAACCTTCACAAGGTATGCAATTGTTTCTTCTAACATGTGAAAAAAATAATAATAATAATTATTTTTTTTCAAAACTTGATTTTGTTTTTTAATAATCTAAATTAGCATGGAAAGATGATGAGCATGTGCCGAATGTTATTGGATGGGAAGTGAATAGTAAGAAGAAAGTATCGAGACACATTGACTTATCTACTTCTATGGATCCAACTAGGTCAGCCGGGTGGTTTAATTGTTTTTATAATTTAAAATTCATGAATCAAGTAATTAAAATGTTTATATTACGCAGGAGGGTTATATCAGCTGCGGATTTGAATTTAAAGCTAATGAGATGGCGTGCATTACCGTCTTTGAACTTGAACATATTGTCTAGTACCAAGTGTCTTTTGTTGGGAGCCGGGACTCTTGGATGCCAGGTGGCACGCATGCTCATGGTGAGTCACATTCTTCATTCTTGTTGACTTCTGTTGACGGTGCACTTATAATCTTACGTTTATATTTAGGCTTGGGGTGTGCGGAAAATAACATTGGTAGATAGTGCTCAAGTGGCCATGTCGAATCCGTTAAGACAATCGTTATATACGTTCGATGATAGTGTCAGGTGATAAAAAAGCCGTTGTAGCAGCCGAAAGTCTTCGTAAAATTTTTCCCGCAGTGGTAAATTAAATTGATCTAATAAAAATTTAAATATTTTAGTTATATAATTTATTTTATTTGTTGATTTATATTTATTATAGGAAGCGGAAGGTGTAGTAATGTCTATACCGATGCCCGGGCATCCTGTTTCTAGTAAAGACGAGAAAAACGTGCTTGATGACTGCAAACGTTTGCAAGATTTGGTGGAGTCTCACGATGCTGTTTTTTTGTTGACCGATACGAGGGAAAGTCGTTGGCTTCCGACTCTATTATGTGCCAATGCTAATAAGGTTAGTTTGAGTTCGATTTCAAAAGTCAAAATGTAAATTATTATGTTAAATGAATGTCAAAAGACGAAAAGAAGAATTTTTTATGCTAAGGGTCTGTTTGGTATTGGGCAATGGAATAAGCGATGGAATGAAATGAGCGAGGGAATGGAATTGACGAGGTAATGGAATTGATCATTACCATTCCATTGACATGTTTGGTTACCATGTGGGAATGACATGAATTATTAAATTTTAATTTTTTGGTAAGCTAGAAAAAGTCGTAATAAAATAAAAATGGTAGTGAGTGGCGATGGGATGGTGGTGGCGGGCGGTGGTGGTTGTTGTGGTGATGGGCGGGAGCGATTGGTGGTGGTGGCGGCATGTGGTGGTGATAGTGGATGGTGGGTGGTGGGCGGCGGTGGTGATGGGCGGGAGCGATTGGTGGTGGTGGCGGCATGTGGTGGTGATAGTGGGTGGTGGGTGGTGGGCGGCGGTGGTGATGGGCGGGAGCGATTGGTGGTGGTGGCAGGTGGTGGTGATAGTAGGTGGTGGTGGTGGTGGCAATAGTAAGCAGCGGGCGGCGGTGATGGCTGGGCGCGATGGTTGGTGGTGGCGGTGGTGGGCGACAATGGTAGGTGGTGGTGGGTGGTTGATAGAGGCGGTGGTGGACGACGATGGTAGGTGGTGGTGGTGGTGGAGGCGGGTGGTGGTGGCGGTGGCGGGCGGTGGTGGTGGCCGGCGGCGAAGGCGGTGGTGGGTGGTGGCGGGCGGTGGTGGTGGTTGTGGTGGTGTGAAGGTAATAGGTAGTAGTGGTGGGAGAGTATTGGAGATGATATGGTGTGAAAGAGGGATGGAATGAAAAAAAAAACAAGGGGGGTGGATGGAATGAATTTGGGGTGTTTTGGAGGGAATGGAATGGACATGGTAATGAGTGATTCCATTCCATTGACCAACCAAACACATTTCTTTTCATTCCATCATAATAGACCATTCCATTCCGTCTCTCATTCATTCATACCAAACGCTACCTAAACGAGTGGCTTAGGCTTTACCTGCAAATAGGCTGTAAACGAGCCTAACAGAGCCGTGTCGAGTCAGATTGAGCTCGGGCTCGGCTCATTTATCTTAACAAGTTGAAACGTTGAGATCTTGTTCGGCTTGTAAAAGGCCTGAGCGTGCTCGTGGCTCGTCAAGCAACAACTCGTTTTATTTAAAAAAAATATATATATTTACAGATATTGATATATGTAAAGAAAAAAATTATTATTTTAACATACACATAATGCATAATTATTGAACTACAAAATTTTAATATAATTTGGGCTTTAATTTAAACGAGCTGACGCGCGAGCCGACCATCTAGTTAAACTCTTAAGAACGAGCCAACGAGCTGAGCTTACCTTGGCTCGGTCTCGGCTCATTTAAAAACCGATCCGGCTTGGCTGGCTCGTTTATCTCAACGAGCTGAGATCTCAAGCTAGCTAGTGGCTCGTTACACATGCTCGTTTATATTTTTATAAAAACTAATTTTTTATCTTTAGTTCTTTACACATATTGATATATATAAAGAAAGTAATATTATTTTAACATGAACATAATGCATAATTGATATATTACAAAATTCATAATTATTTTATATATTAAAATTTGAGCTTTAATTTAAACAATTAAACTTGGCTTGGCTCATTTACAAACAAGCGAGCTGCGTGCCTTTTGAACAGCCCTATTTGCAAACAAGTTTCTTAGAATTTTTTGTAATGTAGTAAATTACCATTATGCCCTTATGGGTTTCTGCCGCCAAGAATACTGGCGTTAATGTACTTTTAAACTATCAACTTCAGCTTACAATAACCGCAGCATTGGGGTTCGACAGTTTCTTGGTAATGCGTCACGGTTCAGGTCCTCTTAGTGCAACCGGTGAATCAAAAACCGAGCCCATTAACTCATTATCAGCTGGTGTTGAAAATATGTCGTTGTCACAGAGTGATAGCAAGCCGAGGCTCGGTTGTTACTTTTGCAATGACGTTGTTGCCCCTGTTGATGTATGTGACTTGTTCATTTAATCTTACACGTGTAATGTTACTTTGGCTGTGTTGTATATGATAATTAGTTGGTATACATTTTATATGTAACACATAAAGAATTATCTTTTATTAATTAGTCAAAAAAATTATCATGCAGTCAACCGCTAACCGAACTTTGGACCAGCAATGCACGGTGACACGTCCCGCTCTCGCTCCTATTGCATCGGCTCTAGCAGTCGAACTGTTTGTTGGAATTTTGCATCATCCTCTCGGGTAATGCGTCGGTTATAAACTTAATTATATTATCAAAAGTATTTACTTATTATTATCTTTTCTCATTTGTTTTTTATAGGATATCAGCAAAAGCCGAATTTGGCAACTCTATGGATAGTGGAGACAATGAGCAACCGCTTGGTATATTACCGCATCAAATCCGAGGCGCGCTCTCACAGTTTTCTCAAATGATACTTGTCGGACATTCCTCTAATAGTTGCACCGCTTGTTGCCCAACGGTGAGTTGAGTTAGATAACTTATATTTTCTTTAAAATAGAAAAACAAAAAAGATTCTTGGTGTTTAATTGGGTACATAATTTTTGTCAATTTTGAATTTGAAAAGTAACAGTTTTGACCTCAAAAGTCAACTTTTTTTCTTTATGCTTATTTTATGGGTGCTAAATGGGTCGTGTTCATGGATTGTCGGGTCGAATCTGAATATATGACTTGAACCTGGAAATCGTGTTAGACACATGAACATGAACAAGGGTTGACGCGAACACTGCTCGTTTAACCAGATTTTTTTATGCATATTAATATTTTTAAAGTATACAAATTACGACAAAAAAAATACAAACGTGTGTAAAACAATTACGTTGAAGTTGTACTAATTTCTCTTTTAGTTTTTGGCATAAACGTGCATAAATACACACTTATTTTTAGTCATGACACTTAAAAAGAAATAAAGGGTTAAACGGGTCGATGATTTTTTACAACACTGTTTACGCAAACACTTAATGATTTTGGAACTACTGTGATTTGTAGGTGGTTTCAGAGTATAGAGAAAGGGGTCTGGAATTTGTTCTGCAAGCTATCAATCATCCAACTTGTTTAGAGGATCTAACGGGACTAACGGAGTTGATGAAATCAGCTAACTCTTTTGAACTTGACTGGGATGAGGCCACTGATAATGATGATGATGATGATGACTGTGTTGAAATCTAATTCTAAATGTGTTTTTTAGTGCATTTTATTCCAGGGTAAATTATTGGGTTATTTAGTAGAGGTTGATATTGTTAACTTTAGTGACAATTGTACAAACACAGGGCTCATGATCATGTTCTTAATCAGTTCACACTTATTATTAATTAACAATATGTACATGATGATTAAAAGTTCGATTATACATAAATTATACACGAGGGTCCCGCCTTCAGGCAGTCGGATAAGAAGCCATCATAGCAATGCCACACATCCCTTCTTTATCTTCAACATCTCTTTGCATTCTGATGTACCCTGCTTCACCCCAATCCGCCCCCCCCCCACGAATTCTTAACGAGCCAATACTTCATGCCATCATCACTAGTTCCATACCCGACAACTGTGACTCCATGGTCTAAATCAGTACCGCAAGTTCCATTCAAAACACCGCTTCCAAAAATTTGAAATTTAGATGCGTCAACCGCAACCGAAACGGGTTGCATAACCACCGCCTTTAGTAGTGCTGACTCATTGTTTGAGGGTACGTTTTCGTACCCGCCAATCGTTGCTACATGGATGGCTTCTTCTTTAGTGTTGCAAGTTCCGTCTGATCCTGTGTATGGGTATGCTGCCTCGGTGTTTATGCCGTTGTTTTGAACTATAAGTTCAAATCCGTTAACCATGTATCCGCCTTCACACCCGTGGTCTTCACCGTTCGTGTCACAATCCATTAGCTCTTGCTCCGATAGCGAGATTAGTGTCCCGTTAGTGATTTCGTTAATTCCTTCGGTAGCAGCAATTGTCGAAAATGCCCAACAGCTTCCTATTTATATATGCATATATAATAATTAGATATGTATTAAGATGTTAATTTATATATATTTATTCCTATAGGTTGAGCTCCGTTTTTGTGAGTAGTTTTTCAAGCTCTCGAATTGGCTGGTTTGTTATTTGAATTATTATTTAGAATTAATTTTTATACATTTAGAATTATATTTATAAATAAATAGTTTAATTTTAATTTTATGTACAACATAATATATTATTTATTGAGTGGCTCATGAGCCATGCTATATATATGTATACATGTATGCATATATAATGGAACAAATTTATGATTGGCTTACCACATGGACCTTGATCCTTAACCGGAGTCACGGCTCCCTTCGTTCTCCAATCCAAGCTAGACGGAGCATCAGGCACATCTTCATGCCTAAATGACGTGATTTGATCAGCCAATATTCGTGTGGACGAAACCTTTAACCTGTTACGAGCAGCTTTGAATTCTTCATTTGTTTGGTCAGCAAATTTATTGACACTCAACTTGTAAGCCTGGTTTTGTGAGTTGAATTCTTCTATGTATGCCACATTGTTCTTGAATATCTTAAACCGCGCTTCTTGCTCATTCTATCTTTATATACACGCCCATAACGTGCCATCCATTGTTCATGTTTATGTAACATGGTCTCTTCGTTTAGCACGCGTGAACGACGTGATGATACGTGACATGCGCTCGTTATAAAAATGAGCACCATGATACCTAGAGTGATTGATCTATTGAGTGACAAACCCATAATATTTAGTATGTAGTTTAGTAAGTTATTGAATAATGTGGAGGTTACCATGAGAGTAAATACTAAATAGTGTATTTATAGATGGATAATAATCATAATATAATATTTTTTTGTCTTAATATAAGATTTCTTGTTTGTCTGCAGTTTCAAAGGAAAAACCAATCTAAGGTTCAAGTTTGTGTTAGGACAGTTTAAACGTAACCTGTCATTTGATCTTTCTTTGCATGCCTACTACGTACGTAGTTTGCAGTGGCGTATGAAGTGTCTTTTATTAACATTGGTAAAATACGTTTAAATTATAAAGATGTTTGTCTTCAAGTCTAGATCGATAATCATACACGAACTAAACGACTAACTTTCGTTCATATTAATCAGAAAATATAACTCAAAAAATTGATTACGGTCTCAAACCCTAACTCGGTTTACGCTTTACAAACCTTAACTCGATTTGACTCTCGATGAAACCTAGATTAATTGGTTGCATCTCATGTTCTCTATAATGTCTAACCATGACTCAGTTTATAAAGACTAACCTAGCTTGCTAGCTACCAAGACATTACCAATTAAAATTACAAAATAATTAGGAAACATAACCAACTATGACATACTTGTTAATATTGGTCTCTCAAGTTTACCGACTTGTGACTTGAGTCCGAAATTACGTCCAACGTGTTTACCATAGTATATCTATATAAAACTGGAGTTTTTTTACCACTTAAAGTTAGAGGTGAGCAAAAAAAAAATGATTCACTAAAACCGGACAAAACTGAGAAATCCAAACCAAAATAACCAAGCCAAACTAATGGCTGGCGGTTCGGTTTCGGTTATGCCCTGCTCCAAGAAAAGCGAACCGAACTGTAAAACCAAACATGTATTGCACCGAACTTGTTTGAATCTTTGTTATTGGAAATATGACCCGAATTCATTATTTTGGGCCACAAGTTTCATATCAAAGTTCATTAATAGATAGTTAACAAAAATTTTAACTTATAAGTTTAAGCACGAATTCGTTATATTGGGATCAAACATTCCAAGTCCAAATGTAAAACCCACAAGTCACAACCGACTCATAACTGGACCGTGCATACTAAAAAAAGAAAAACCAAAACCGAATGTTTTTAAAAACAAAGAGAAAACCAAAACTTCGGGTTGGAATCAGTTTAATCCAAAATCTGACCTATACGTACCCCTAATCAAAGTGTTCAATATGCCAATATGTGACTCACTATTTTATTCTGTCAATAGATGTTATATAGTAATAAGTATTTTCACCATACTAAAAGCACGATTTTTTTTCTTCAAGGCTAAGAATATACATATAAAACTTTACAAATTACAAGAATTTTTTACAAAACTATTTTCTTTCATTCCAAAGCCTAACTTCTTCTATACATACGCTTCATATTGTTACAAGAGACATGATCAACAATGGATGGCTAGTTATGCACGGGTATATAAAGTATAAACATCATGAGTTATAGAACAAAACATGTTACAAGATATTTAAAACATGGTGGCGTAGGTAGAATCTTTCAACAAACGTTGGCAACCGGGCTTACAAGTTGATCCCCGATGACTTTGCAGGTTTTATCCTGTTACGGTTTATTCGAGACAACCATCAATATCCCAAGAACACAAGAAAAGAAGAGAAAATAAACCCAAAATAATAATTCTTTCGTATTCTTTTTCTTAGACGATATTACAATATATAGGAAAACAAAGACATAAAAATAGAAAAAGATAAACATGGAAAAATAATTTAACTGTAATAAGTAAACTAGATAAAAGATAAACTTAAATCGTCATCGTACTCAGTATATCCCACCAACAACAAAGCTATGGTAGGGTCTGAGGAGGGTAAGATGTAGACAGTATTACCTCTACCTTTTAGGTAATGATAAACTTATTCATATAATAGGATTGTATCAATTCCCGACCCCTTGAAATCGTCATTGTCCTCAAGGACAGAATGTCGTTGCCATGGCGGTCGCCACTCGAGTCGTACAATGACAAGTGGGGCGGTCTCAACGTAGCACCATAGTGGCCACCATTCGAGTCTTTCGGTGTTTTCGAGCCAATGTCAACGGACCACCACAAGGGGCGCAACACGGGTCACCTTATTGCACCTTTAAACGGTGTCGACGTCAACAAGCTAATTGTATTGTTGTAATTTTGATTGACATCTTTATTATTTTGTTGCTTATATTTACCAGTTGCATGACCAACTATGGTCATATCCCCCAATCCTTGAGTAACTTCCTCCTTAACAATGGTTTCATGATTAAACTTGGCAATTGCATTGACGGAACTAGCGTAGAATTGAGTAAGCATTGCTATAGTGAAATCATCCCATGTGAGGAAGTTTGAACTCCGAAGCCAACCATTGAACCACCGGTCGAAGGAATCAATAACATAAGGAAACCGCTCGTCGCCATAGATCGCATAAAAGTGAAAATACCGTTCAACTTGAGCGATCCATTGGGTGGGATTAGACCCGGTAAAAAGAGGTAATCGTGGATGCTCCCACAAGAGTTATTCCAAAGCCATCTAGGCTAAGGCTCAATGAAAACACCAATTAAATCAATTGGTGAACCTGTTAATCAACCAATAATGTTTTTTGAACAATTACATAACATATGCTGACTTTCAAAGTCAACAAACTATATTTCATCCTCAAAATTCTTGTAAATTGTTTTATGATTAATAGCGATATAAGATCGCGAGCTTGAAAATAAATCCATTTGATTAAAAAACTAAATTTGACACTACAAATAAATAATGATTAGAGCTGTTCAAAACTGTTGAAATTGTTGGAACCACTTAAACCAAGCTAAATCGGTCAATTTGGCCTGGTTAGGAGAGAACGGGTAGGGTTTACGGTTTTGGAACTCCTCGGTATACTGAGGCAACCAAAGTATTAAAAAAAATAACGAAGAATAATTTTTGAGTCTTATAAACTTTATAAAAATAAATTAGCTTTTCACGTATAGGTGGAATATAATGTCGTATGTGTTTTTTTTTCTTAATTATTATAATACGTGTATATTGTTAAACCGATTTTATATTTTCTTTTGTAAACTCTTTTATGATTAAAAAGGAAAAGCATTTGATCTTTTCCTAACCTACCATTATATGAACTAAGATTAAAGGTGAAGGAAAGGTTCCTTGAAGCGACTGTGATGACGACCAGGTGGATGATATGGGGATTTCGTAGTAACTTGGCTTTCGAAAACAACAAGAAGCCTCAACAAAACATATTTTTAAACATTGCAAATTATTCATTTGTTTTTTGGTTCAGTAATAGATATAGTAAAACGAAAATAAATTGGGTGACTTCGACTCTTGGTTACAAAATCATTTCTCTTTTGTCAATAATTTTTTCTCCCATAATATTGCGGCAATTCAGAAAAAAAAATTACAAATGCTTAATTTCAGTTTGTTTAAAACGTCTCAATTTTTATACAAACATTCTACGCAATATTTTAAAAACCGGTTTTTTACTCATACCGTAGTGGGCTAAAAAATGGCATAACTGGTTGAACCAGGTTATACCGGCGGTTCAACCGGTTGAATAGTTTACCTTATAATTTCCTATAAATGCAACTTTAACTTCAAAAATAACCCAAAAGTAAATTATTCCATACAAAAAAATAATCCAAAAGTTATCCATATTAAAAAGAATAATACAAAAACACTCTTTAAAAAGACAGTCATAAAGTTTATACGTTTGAATGCAAATTGTTGGGTTAAAAGTAATTTTGAAAAAATATGGGCCACAAATACATTTCTCAACTCAAAACCGGTTTGCGGGTAAAAATCGATATTTTAGAAAAAAATCGTCGGTACGATGTTCTAGCAAACTAACCAAAAATACCGGGCTAAAAATATCATCCTGTTGTGCGAAGTCCGGTTTAACCGGTTCAATGGTTTTTAAAACACTGATTCTACAAACCAAACGTCGGTAGTATCTTTATGTCTTTTGTTTTCGGGTAACGTGGATGGAATCAAACATTTCAAGTGGACATCAAAGTTTGTTGTTATTAGTGGAAATTTCAAACGTTGAGTATATCGGACGAAAGTGGCTCTAGTTTATATTTAACAATCAAAGTCCCTACACGTAAGAGAACTTTTTATGGCTATTATTAATGCTGGCATTGTGTCTTTACATCCAAGATAAGCTTTTAAGAATCAGGACCAATTATTTTCAATTAATTTTATTTTGTTTTTTATAATTAAATAAAACAATGTACACTTGTATTAGACAATTAATAGTGGAAGAGAACAATTGGCAAAATGGGAAAATATTGAATAAATCATTTTCAAAGACTCAAAAGTTATATGCTTGTTCGATATAATACCTTTACAAAGAAAAATATACTCTTTGAGAGTAAACAATATTATTTTTCTTATTCGCTTAAACTTTACATTTCTTTATTGTGAAAAAATGTAAAATTTAAGCTAATATATTACTGTGTATGTTGAAATTTAAAAAGTAACAGAAAGAGGAATGCCATTCAAATAAAAAAGAGAGAGAAATATGTTAGACGGCAAAGAAAACTTGTTAACTAATCACGAGCAGTGATCCAAATTAGACGTTCAAAAAAAAATAATAATAATAACAAAAAAAACCGAGTAACAAGTTTCCAAGTGAAATCGATGCTTCACATATATAGCAAATTGCGTTAGGTTGTTTATAAACATGTATGGCAAGACGTTTTGTTCCCGGCTTATATGCCTTTTAACTTCAAAAATAAATAAATAAATAACAAAATAAAAATCAAGGCATTGCTAATTTGAAGTTGTGCTCTTTATGATATTTTTGCATATAAGAGTCCAAATACTTTCAAGTCCACAAACTTTTAGGTCAACTCATACCAAACTCTCATGCTAACGTGTGATTCATAATTAATGACCACTTTGGAATTGAAATGGACAAAACTTATCTTTATATTTAATTATTTTTCATAAATTGCAAAATACTACAAAAAAAAAACGAAAAAAAAAAACGAAGGCTTCTAGCTAGAGACCAAATACATAGATCAAGAAATAATTACATGGAGCAACTAAAATGGACAGTTTATAAAATCATCATTTCTCTCACTTAATTTAAGTTTGTCATATTTGTTCTAAGTTGACCCATAAGAAAGAGCTCGCATTTACGTGATTATGTCTTACTAAGCTAGTAATTGAGTTTGATTTGTTGTTGCATATTCATCATTCCTTCTTTGACCCCTAAATCAACCAACATGTAACGCCGATAACTAATTAAATCGCATGGCACTTCTCCTTGGGTAATTGGTGTTTTACTGTGAATTACAACTGTTCTTGAATTACAACTGTTCTTGTATCGACCATGTTGCTACAACAAAGATAAGACCAATGATAGTGAAGAGACTGGTTAGGCTAACAGGCTTCAAGGGTTCAAGTTAACCTAACGCAGGTCGTGGTGTCCCTCTACGTTTGCAAAACGTAGAAGGAGGTTCACTAGTTTGTTTTTTGATTGTTACAGTTCACCGAAAATCCAGAACCGTGATGTTTGGGATCGGTCCTTGGATGAAGTTCTTGGTGAAGCTATGGTGTTTGTGAAGTAAGTAAGAAATAAGCTAAGTGTTTATTTCTTAAGGGAGAAGAGAAGATCAAGGAGTGTGTATTAACTCCAGATCTGATGTCCTTATGTTTATGGCTAAGTCATTCTTATATAGGAGAAGAGACCAAGCCTTTTGTCTAGTGTACAAACTAATTCCCCTCCAGTTTCCTTAGAGAGTTGACCTTTATGGGCGGGAAGCTTTGGACCATTGGTCCATGATTAAAATAATAATACTTTTTCTGAGCATGTCCCTTGCTCAGAGGGAACATTGATGTGAATAGTGAGTTGACATCGTACTGTAGCACGTGGGTACTTGTTTACATAAGTTTGGGCGGGAAACGAAGCCTTTAACCTTTTAACCTTTTTAGCGTTAATGTGTGGAAGCCATTTTACTAATTCCTTGGGCTAACCCCGTCATCAGCCCCCTAAGTCAGAGGAATTTGAGAGGTAAGCTCAAGGGCTTCTGACTTTTGCACACATTTTGTTTATTGCTTAAAGGCTTCGAGGCTTGTAGGTTTCGAGGCTTTGTTCAGATTTGGTTATTTTTTGAAATGTGGACAAGACAGTTGATTTGATGGTAACTGCAGTTTACGTTTCCCAATAACTGCTCCTTAATAATGAATATAATTGTTCCTTCTCTTTCATTTTTCTTTTAAAGTTCCACAATATTCAAGTTTCTTTCAATCCTTTATCAGGTTAGTCTCGATCTTTCATCTTTTCTTCAAGATTATGGTTGCTAAGAAAGATCTTTCGGTCAGTTTTTCCCAATTGACCCAAGAAGAGGTCGAATCGTTTTGCGTAGAATGGGGTATAGGTTTAAAGTTTAAACCCATTTCTCCGCCGGTCGATTCGTCGATCGATCGTTGTCCGGCGGGTTTCATTGCCCTTTATTGCCGTCACTTTGAGTTTTAGAATCTCCGGCATCCGTTTTCACTCTTTGTTTTGAATGTACTGGAATATTATCGTGTGTCGTTCGGTCAGATTCACCCCTTAGGGCTTGCTAGAGTTTTACATTTTGAGGTTTTATGTAGAGCCCTAGGTTATGACCCGTCATTGTTGAGTTTTCGCAGTTTCTTTCGCTTAGCGAAAAACGGCGATTGGTACACTTTCGAACACACTCAAGTTGACACATGTTTGGTTTCTTCGACGGTTACAACCCTTGGTTCTTGGAAGGACCATTTTTTCTTTGTTTCCGATTCCATCCTTCCATTTAAATCCGTTTGGAGACAACCCGAGGCTGTTCTGAACGAACCGGAGCCGGCCAAATCGGAGTTGAATGAAGCCATTTTAAAATCGATTAGAAAATGTTCATTGCGTCTTCGTCCTCTTCCCGAACATCTTCTTGCGTTTTTAGTGTTGGGTTTCTATGAAATTAACAAACTTAGTTAACCGATTAACTAGTTATAATATATGCGGAAGCGTGATATTTACAAACTAAACATATGAACAACCTAGTTTATTCATTTCAAGATTACCAATAATCTATTTACTAGAAACCCGAAGCTAGGATCAAATGATACGGGAACAACTAAACTATCAAAGCATATAAACACTTACAATCTTAACCCTTTAAGAGTTTAGTGGATGTTGAAGAAGATGATGATGTGAATGCTAGATTTTCAAAGAAAAACCCTCAAACGGAATATACCCCGAGCCTCCAACACGCACCGAGCTATGCTAGGGAGCTTGAACACGAAAAACCCGAGACCCGAAATCTTTCTTCTTTGGCCGTGAGCTAGAGAGAAAGAGAGAATGGGTGTTGTTTTTCAAAATGGTTACTTGAAAGTTGTAAGAACTTTTTATCTCACATGCATACATAAGATTTAGTTATATACAAGTCCACACTCAATCTCTTTTTGCATGTTGACAATATGACCAAGTTGGTGGGGTGTGGGGCCCACCCAAAACCGGCCCCAACATTATTATTATTATTATTATTTTTTTTTTTTATTTATTTTATATATTCTATACTTTATAAAATATATAAACACCCCATCTTTTATAAACCATTTTATAAAAGAATACATAGTTAAATAATCATTCCAATAATAATTATTTAAATAAATAAATTAACCAATTAATTATTTAATACTTTCAAGTAATTATTCAGAAACCCATTTTTCTGAAAGTGTCGTGTTCTGTATTTGTCTTATAGATCTTATCTTAACAAATACATAATTGGTGTGTGTCTAACTCGTTATTGGGTATGACCCGACTTGGATCAAACATAACTAGCCACATTAACTTAATTATGTGTCTCGGGCATACGATATTCCAACAATCTCCCACTTGCACGAGACTCATAGGAAGTTAATGCTAATGGTGAATACCGCCTAACAACAGGTCACCACCCCTAGTATGTTTGACTAAGTGCCATTCAATAACATCATCCCCTTCAAGTCCATACTTGATATGATATAGGTAAGTCTTATCACTACATCCCTTTGTTTCTAGATGTCCTGTCAAATCGGAGAGACACAGATTGATCATTCTCTCATTGATTTAACTTAACAGGCCTTAGACATCTAAACTCTCAACACATAAGAGGAACAAATTCCATCTTGACTGCATACATCCTTGTTGACATCTCGTATGATATCTGAGCTCTTTCTTTTATGTCATCGTGTTACCGAAAAACAAAGAAGAGAGTCAAGTTATCAGACTTGATGAAAAGCCAGATCCAATATGCATCTCAGGTCAAAGGACACAATGATACTCGCCTTTACTCAAGGATTACTTATGATCAGTTGCACTAACTCCATGCAGTGATCCTTGAGAGCGGATCATGTCCAATATTTGTATCCCACAAATATCTATGAACCTTGGTGGCAAACCTATGCCCTATATTCATCACATGAATATCAACCAATCCGGGTTCATAATAGTCTTAACTTCATACTTGTTCCCACAAGTATGATCGACTACGGACGTTTAGAACAACATAAGTTATTCATGGATTAAACATGCAAATATAGAACATAACTCATTGAATAATTAAAACATAATTAATTTTCATGAGATACCCATTACATTCGTTCTTATACAAACACTAAATACAGATTAAATCCACTCACTAGAATACCGAAGTCCTAATGCACAAACATGACCCTCATGCTTTGGCCTATCGAGGAGCTTCGTGAGTGGGTCCGCAATATTTTGATCGGTATGAACTTTATGAATACATATCTTTCTCTTTTCAACTTCATCCCTTATGTAGTTGAATCTGCGCTCAATGTGCCTCGTTTTCTGATGAGCACGAGGCTCCTTGATCTGTGCAATAGCACCTTCATTGTCACAGAATATTTCTAGGGGCTCCTGAATGGTAGAGATAATCCCTAGATCCATGATGAACTTTTTCATCCATGCAGCCTCTTGGGCTGCCATTGAAGCGGCGATGTACTCAGATTCTGTAGTGGATAACGCGACAACATCCTGCTTCGAACTCTTCCAAGAGACAGCGCCTCCATTCAAAATGAAGACATATCCCGACTGTGACCGAGAATCATCTCGGTCAGTTTGAAAACTCGCATCCACGTAACCCTTTACGACGAGTTCCTCCTCACCAGACCCATATATTAAAAACATATCCTTAGTCCTTCTAAGGTATTTTAATATATTCTTGACAGCCATCCAATGACTGTCACCTGGGTTGTGCTGGTATCTACTTGTTATGCTTAAAGCATACGAGACATCCGGTCTAGTGCACATCATTGCATACATGATAGATCCTATTGCCGAAGCATAAGGAACATGCTTCATCCTATCCTGCTCTTCCTTAGAGCTAGGACTTTGGGATGAGCTTAATACGGTTCCTCTAGGAATAGGCACCAAACCTTTCTTAGAGTTTTCCATCCTAAACCTCTTTAGGATTTTATCAATGTACGCACTTTGATTGAGTCCGATCAATTTCCTTTGTCTATCCCTATAGACCTTTATTCCCAAGATATATGTCGCTTCTCCAAGATCCTTAATTGAGAAACGACTACTTAACCACGCTTTAACGTTTTCCATACTTGGTATATCATTTCCAAATAAAAGTATATCATCGACATACAAAATAAGGAACATGATTATACTCCCACTAGCCCATTTATACACACACGCCTCATCACCGTTTTGGACGAAACCAAACGCTTTGATTTCTTCATTAAAACGATGATTCCACATCCGTGATGCTTGTTTCAACCCGTAGATTGATTTCTTTAACTTACAAACTTTATCAGGATTAGATGGATCGACAAAACCTTCAGGCTGAACCATATGGACATCTTCCTCAAGATATCCATTTAGAAAAGCGGTCTTGACATCCATTTGCCATATCTCATAATCAAAATGAGCTGCAATGGCAAACAATATCCTGATCGACTTAAGCATCGCGACTGGCGAGAAGGTTTCATCATAATCAATCCCTTGAGTTTGCGTGAAACCTTTTGCGACAAGTCGAGCTTTGTAAGTATCTAAATTTCCATGCATATCGGTCTTCTTTTTGAAGACCCACTTACATCCAACCAGTTTGGAGTTAAGTGGACGATCAACCAATTCCCAAACTTGATTATCGTGCATGGATTGCATCTCGGCGCTCATGGCTTCAAGCCACTTGTCACAATCAGGTTGTGACATAGCATCTTTGTAGGAGATCGGTTCATCCGAATCGACCAAGTAGCAATCATCCACAAGAAATCCATATCTCTTGGGAGGTTGACTAACCCTACTAGATCTGCGAGCAACGTGTGTATGATCAACCATTTGATCATCTTCAACATCCTCGTGTTGAAAGCTAGTATCGACCAACTGTGTATCATCCAGTGATTCTTGAACCTCTTCAAGTTCCACTTTCTTTTCACTAGGTCCTTCCATAAGGAACCTAGTTTCTAAGAAGTATCCTTTGCGTGAAACAAACACTCTTTGTTCACTAGGATCATAGAATATATATCCTATATCATCCTTTGGGTATCCTATGAAGACACACCTGATGGATCGAGCCTCAAGCTTATTTGGGGTGTCACGTTTAACATAAACTATGCATCCCCATACCCTTAAATATGAAAAGGATGGAACCTTTCCATGCCACACTTCATAGGGTATTCGATCCACCTTTTTGGTCGGGGCCATATTCAAAATACGAGCCGCTGTGAGTAGCGCATATCCCCAAAATGATGGCGGTAGTGAGCTTCGTGCCATCATTGATCGAACCATGTCCAACAGTGTTCGATTCCTCCTCTCGGATACTCCGTTATGTTGAGGAGTTCCAGGAGGAGTGAGCTGTGAAATAATTCCACAATCTCTAAGATGACTTTGAAAGGTATCACTTAGGTATTCGCCTCCTCTATCGGAGCGGAGTACCTTGATTGTTCGGTTGAGCTGATTTTGCACTTCATTTTGAAATTCTTTGAACATTTCAAAGGCTTCATGTTTGTGTTTCATTAGATAAACATACCCATATCGACTAAAATCGTCGGTAAAGGTAATGAAGTACCTTTCACTATTCCTACTAGTTGGCTTGAAAGGTCCGCATACATCCGTATGTATGATACCTAACAAATCCTTAGCCCTTTCATTTGTACCTTTGAAAGGCTCTTTGGTCATCTTGCCTTGAATACAAGATTCACACTCATCAAACGAACCTAACTCGTTTGTTTTCAAAAGACCTTTCTTTTGGAGAGTATTTATACGATTCTTGTTTATGTGTCCAAGGCGACAATGCCAAATGTAGGAATCACTCAAACCCTTTTTGAGTCTTTTAGTAGAAGTTTGATATAATGAGCTATTTGAGGTATTATCATGAACCAATTCATAAATACCGTTGTTTGGTACAGCTTTAAAATAAAAGATACCTTTAGATGACACATGCATTTCCGATCTTACAAATTTAAAGTCAAAGTTACATTGTCTAAGAAGGTGCACAGAAATAATGTTCCTAGTCAAACTAGGAGCATACAAAACATTTTTTAAAACAACTTCCAAACCACTTGGAAGTGATAAAGTGAAGTCTCCTCTAGCGACCACGTGTACTCTTGCACCGTTGCCCATGAAAAGATTCACTTCGCCCTTCTTTAAGTCTTCATTCTTTTTGAACCCCTGCAACCAATTGCAAATATGAGTTCCACATCCAGTATCCAATACCCATGTGTTAGAAGAAATAAGATTTAGCTCAACATTAATCATAAAGACATTACCCGAGGTATGCGCCGCATTCCTCTTGTCTTTTAGCTCTTTTAGGTAGACCGGGCAATTGCGTTTCCAGTGTCCGGTCTCCCCACAACCAAAACAAGGATCATCCTTATGACCCCTCGGTTCCATAATCTTTTGTTTCTTTGCCATAACCGGTGATTTGCCCTTACCCTTAAGATGCATAGGGGGACCCTTTCTTTTTGCTACCTTAGCCTTAAGATTGGGTTGAGATCGATTCTTGGATCTACCTTCATTGATCGCAAACACGGGTAAAACCCTTTTGCCCATGCTCGCCTCGGCTGTTTTAAGCATTGAGTGAAGTTCTCCAATGGTTTTGTCCCACCCGTTCATGTTATAATTTAACACGAAAGTGTCGAACCTTTTCGACAAAGAGTTAAGGATCAAATCCGTTGCTAGCTCTTTTGAGATGGGACAATTGAGCTTGGCGAGGCGATCAATGTAACTTTTCATCTTAAGTACATAAGTTGAAACTGGTTGATTATCATCCATTCTACATGCATGCAAGGCTCGAACCGTTTCGAACCTTTCCACTCTCGATTGCTTAAGGAACATTTCCTTAAGTTGAGTAATCATGTCGTACGCATTATGGTTTTCGAAATCCTTTTGGATTTCGGGAACCATAGTCGCCAACATGAGGCATGATACTTGAATGGAATCTTCCGTGAGTTTGACCCAATTCATGTATTCGACCTCAGTTCCCTCTTCCGGTTCTTCGGGGATAGGTGTTTCCAAAACATGATATAATTTTTCTTGTTTTAGAACAATCCTTAAATTTCGGAACCAATCCGAAAAGTTATTGTGGTTAAGACGGTCTTTAGCGAGAATAGATCGGAGAGATACGTTTTGGACGTTAGGGATTATGTTGTCGTCGACGTGTGCGGCCATCTGCAGAATTTTAATTAAGTTCATTTTAGTGTTTTACCTTTTAATTATTAATACCCTTTTTATATATGCAAATATAATTAATAATTAAAATCTAGAATCCAACGATAAACCCGACTCCGGTTAGGTGACCTTTTTCCCATTGTCGGTTTATCAAGGTAGTTATTCATAACAATTGCAAACCCTTTTGCAACTTCTAGAATTTATGGGACCGGTTCGAAATCATATTTCGTGTTGGCATGTTTATCCCATCAATACCTATTAGACCCCATGCTTGGGTGACCCTCTTCACATGGTTCTAATTTAAGTCGTCCTACTTGTATCAACTTGTAATATTAACATACAAACGGTTAGGTGACCTTTTTCCCATTTTATGCCAATATTACCTCAACATGTTAATTTACTCTATGCGGTTAGGTGACCTTTTTCCCACTAAGAGCTTATTAATATGTTAAGTGTTATACAAAAGGATGGTGTTTAACTTATTATCCTTAAATTTAAAAAAAGGGATTTTTAGTTTTAATAATTCTAGTTGTAAAACTTTAAATCATGTTCTAACATGCATTTAGTAACATGATATTTTGAAACCATTTTCAAAATTCTAATTTATAATAAAGCCATTTTATTATGGGCGTGAGACGGCTAGTTAATAAATCCATTTTATTAAACTATGTGTCACGTAATTACCGATAATTATTAGAACCCGTTTTATGCTTTGTTAATTAATTCTATGTGACGAAGTTGATATCCTAATATCTAACAACCACACAATCAAACAATCAATTAACAAGCATACACAATTATACTAGACACGAGCCACTAAGTTAGACCACACTTGTTAGCCGAAACAAGTGTGTGTCTTAGGTCCGATCCTAAGGGACACATGACACATGGATGTTGTAGCTCCCACTCGATCCCGCATCCAAATGCTTCGAGCATCTTCTTCAACCTTGTTGTGATCCATTGGGCTTGAACTTGGGCCTTAGCTTCCATAAGCTTCCACTTGGGCTCAATTGGTGGGCTTAGGTCCTTTTGGGCTTGAATCCCTTAATGGGCTTGTGAAACCCATTATCACCATACCCGGCCCAATTAGGCCCAAACTTCCAATTTTGCAATCTTCTTTAATTTTACAAAATCAAATGTCCTAATACATTTTTTCTATAAAATAAAGAAATTACAAATAACCTATTTATTACATACCCATATGAATAAATAATTACAAAATTACAAAATTGCCCATAATTAATTATTACAAACCGAAACTTGAATAATTAACTACAATCACAACATCAACCACAAACAAACATCCACATTGGTCTACGGCTCGGTCTAGTATTAGCAAACATAACCCGTTATGTCATAGGAACCCGTTCCAAAACCCCTTGCCTTTATCGGGCCTAGCCCAACCCATTTGGGCTTGACCCAATAACTAGATTATGGGCTTCGGCCCACATGTGCACAACACATGGGCTTCGGCCCAATTAAAAAACTCATGGGCTCGGCCCATTTAACCAAAAATGGGCTTCGGCCCATATAGCCTTTTCCCTTTTATTTCCGGTTAGCCCAATAACCATATTCAAGTGGGCTTCGGCCCAAATTCACCCGAATTGGGCTTCGGCCCATTAACTCGGTTTTTTTTTTTTTTTTTTTTGAACAAAGCCAAAAACAATAACAAGATTAAATACAAAAAAAAATCATGCATGTTAATTTTTTGTATAAAATCTTTCAAGGGGAAAAATATAAAACCGAGAACCCGAAGCTTAGTTTCCCGTATCCCGGCTCTTGATGCCATTTGTTGGGTTTCTATGAAATTAACAAACTTAGTTAACCGATTAACTAGTTATAATATATGCGGAAGCGTGATATTTACAAACTAAACATATGAACAACCTAGTTTATTCATTTCAAGATTACCAATAATCTATTTACTAGAAACCCGAAGCTAGGATCAAATGATACGGGAACAACTAAACTATCAAAGCATATAAACACTTACAATCTTAACCCTTTAAGAGTTTAGTGGATGTTGAAGAAGATGATGATGTGAATGCTAGATTTTCAAAGAAAAACCCTCAAACGGAATATACCCCGAGCCTCCAACACGCACCGAGCTATGCTAGGGAGCTTGAACACGAAAAACCCGAGACCCGAAATCTTTCTTCTTTGGCCGTGAGCTAGAGAGAAAGAGAGAATGGGTGTTGTTTTTCAAAATGGTTACTTGAAAGTTGTAAGAACTTTTTATCTCACATGCATACATAAGATTTAGTTATATACAAGTCCACACTCAATCTCTTTTTGCATGTTGACAATATGACCAAGTTGGTGGGGTGTGGGGCCCACCCAAAACCGGCCCCAACATTATTATTATTATTTTTTTTTTTTTTTTATTTATTTTATATATTCTATACTTTATAAAATATATAAACACCCCATCTTTTATAAACCATTTTATAAAAGAATACATAGTTAAATAATCATTCCAATAATAATTATTTAAATAAATAAATTAACCAATTAATTATTTAATACTTTCAAGTAATTATTCAGAAACCCATTTTTCTGAAAGTGTCGTGTTCTGTATTTGTCTTATAGATCTTATCTTAACAAATACATAATTGGTGTGTGTCTAACTCGTTATTGGGTATGACCCGACTTGGATCAAACATAACTAGCCACATTAACTTAATTATGTGTCTCGGGCATACGATATTCCAACATTTAGGAATAAGCAAATTGTGGGATAAGCCTAATCGGGATCCCGTGCTTATGAGGGATAATAAGGGTATGCATTTGTTTGTCCCGTATTTGCTTTATTTTGTTGATATGTTTGCTAATAAGTTTCCTTTGCGTTTTGTAGTTATGTCGACTTGGGATTTCTTAAAGAGCGATGATACCTCTGATGTTGGGTTTACGGATACTGCGGCTGTTGTTGGGGAGGACTCTGATGTTGGGTTTACGGATACTGCGGCTGTTGTTGGGGAGGACTCTGAAAGAGGGTCGGTTTGAAGATGCTGGGTATGTGGGAGTTCCAAATGTTAAAGGGTTCACTAAGGTTGCCGGTCCTAAGGCTTCCACTCGTCGTTCTACACGGCGTTTGTTGAAGTCTTCTGGTCAATCGTCTTCTCATGAACCGATTGAGGTTAGTGACGATGTTCTGGTAACCGAAGATCAAGGTCCAAGCGTGGAAGTGGAAAAAGAGCAAGGCTTGGTTGTTTCTAAGAAAAAGAAATCGACTGGAAAGAAGGTTGTGATCCCGATGATTCAGGGGTTGGGTGGGGATGCAATCTATGTGCCGGAGTGGAACGTGAAGGTTGGTGATAGCTTCAAAAATCCGGAAGTTTGTGCTGATGTGTTAGCCAATTTTGCTCCTCCTGGTGTTCGTGAGACTATTTCTGGCATGGAAGGTGATTCCATGCTGTCTAAGTTGATCTTGAGTTCTTGCAACCTTTCTGCCCTTTTGGTAGAGGGTGTGACTCGTTTTAGAAAGGGGATGCAGGAGTATGAGGATTTTTCCAAGAAGAAGGAGGGAATGGAAGCTTCCATGATGGAGATGAAGAAGGAGATTGAAGGTTTTTTGAAGAAAGAGGAGGGTTATGTTAAGAAGATTGATGAGTTGTCTCGTGGTCATGAGATTGAGCTGGCAGGGTTGAAGAAAGCTATGGAGGCCGACAGGACTAAGTTGGATGCTGACCGGGAAGCCTTTGAGGTGCAGAGGAAAGCCTTTGAGATGGAGACAACAAGTGGCTAATTGAGCACGGGTTTCATCAGGTTGTAACTTACTTGCTTCATTCCAATGAATTTAACTCGGTGCTGGGCGATGTTTACACGAAGCTGCTGGGCCATGGGAAGCATTGGGGCTTTGTTGCAGGCTTCAAACATCATGAAGCCGGTCACCCTATGGAGCAATCGCCCTTGTTCAACCGTGAAGCTTACAAGCTCTTCTTGGATTCAGTTCGTGCAATGGAAAGGCTCACTTACCCTTATGTGGGTGAAGTTTCGTCATGCTTTGGTAAGCCTCTTTCTGTGTTGCAGGGTTTGAAACCAGCCGACCTTGATAAGAAAGTTGTTAAAGAGGTGCTCGAGTCCTTGTCGAAGAAACTCTCCTGTTATGGTGATAGTGAAGAAATTTTATCTGGGGGTAGCGACGGATCTCATGTGGCAAGCCTCGAAGGCTCGGCTGTTGCTGATGTTGGCCCGGAAGTCAAGAAGTCCAAGAAGGCTAAAGGTGGTAAGGCTGGTACTTCAAAGCCTGTTTCTGATGTTTAAACACTTGATTTGTAGCTTTCTTAGCACCGTTAAACAATGTTATGTACTTTGAACAATGTAGGTTTGGCATGAAACTCTTAAAGTTTCTGCCTTATGGTTGTCGTTGGCCTTGTTGGCCGTTTAAGCACTTTTATGTAAGGCCCCGTTCTCGGTGCCTCACTTTAGCATCGGATTTACTCATAAACACAGTTCTACAAATCAGAGTTTATTAAAACTTTTCGCGGAATATAAAACATCAATCATTCGTTACAAAACATTAAATATTTTCTTTGATACCATAACACAAAACATTATATTTAAAACATCTTTTCTTCTATCTTCAGATGCCAGCCGTTCAATCCATTCCATGTGCCATCCTTATGCTAGCTCTTTGGTTAGATCACCTGCATGCATACTAAAAGTCAGCTACGCTGAGTGAGTTCTAGTTAATCAAGCAACTTATCATACAACCACTACATATATCATATACGTATCCGAAGACATGTAGCCCACTATCTGACTTGCTCACCTTACCACTTAACCTCTTATTTACCCCTACCACTTAGCCACTTAATAACGAATGACGTTATGCCACTTTGCCACTTTAATAACGTATAACGTTATGCCACTTTGATAACGAAGTCACGTATAGGCTTACCCTACCACGTACTATCTTCATGCCACAAACACTCTTACTAGACTCTTGCCACTTCTAACACACTCCACCTCTATTTGTCTACAACACACTTCATATCATTACATAATAAGCAAGTCACATCATAGTGTTCGTACACACTAACAACCACTTGGCAATCACTATCATTGGCGATACGTGCAACATCCGAAGATCGTTCACGCATCGACAAGCATTATATAATAGCTACCTCATATAACATCTATAGCATACACTTACCACTTAAGGTAAGTGTATTCACACTTCACATCGAGTATGCACATAGCCCCGAAAACATAACAAGGAAATGGGGCTAGAAACTCACCTGAACTCGGTTACCTCTTCCGTTAATGGTTATCCTTTTCTTGAGCCGTGCGCGACTAACTGTTTAATAAAATGCAATATTAAATACCGCTCTAGTCATTCTCATTGCTACTTAATTAGGCTTACGCGTCTAAGCCGGTTTTACTTCATTGAATCTTTACCCGGTTAGTTAATAGTTACTTGCTAACCTTTAAAGGTATCTTTCACCATTTATCAAAGTCCAAGGGCTATTATGTATTTATATCATTCTTTTCTAAGTCCATGGACCACTTCTGTAATTCTGCCAATCTACAAGTTCGTTATCCATCCCTTAAAGAATTGGGTTCTTAATGAATGAACTCATTCATTATAACGAACTGACTATTATAACGAACTGGTCCTTGCACGAATTGGACCTTATAACGAACTGGTCTTTAATGAACTGAACCCTTAACGAACTGGGGGTTCATTCGTCAGTTCTCCCTTAACGAACTACTTAACGAACTGGGTTTAGTTCATCATTCATTCCTTAACGAATTAACATAACGAATTGAGATTAGTTCGTTAAGCTTCTGTTAACGAATCAATTTAACGAATTGCCTCTAGTTTGTTATCTCTGCTTAACGAAAGGTCATAACGAATTACTTGCTAATTCGTTATGTCTCCGTTAACGAACTAAGGTTGGTTCGTTACGTTCCCACTAACGAACTAGGGTTAGGTTAGAACATTCCCTGACAAGTTCTAAACCTCGTACCACATTCTCCGGCGCCGCCTTTCCGGCGCCGACATTGCCGGAATAACGGGATCTCGCCGGGAAAGCGATATCTCGCTTGTTTCACCACCTTTTTACATTCGTTATCAACCCATCATCAAGACTCAACCCTTTTCTAGCATAAAGCTTGAACCTTAATGGCTAAAACGTTCAAAACTAGATCTAGGGTTTATTCAAACGAGCCGTTCATAACCATGAGTTCGTTAAGTCCATTTTAATCTTCAAGTTTGCAACTTTACGATTTGTCTAGACCCGATCTATCATCCTACCAATTTTCATGTAAATCCATTCATGAAAAGTAAACCTTTTTAACAAAAACGTACCTTTGAGGTTTTTGTATGAAATCACTCGAGATACTCAAAACCATATCAAATGAACTCCAATTTGAGTGATTCAAGCGGCCACGAACCGTCTCGTCCCGATCTACAAACCCATCAGCTCACCTTCACCGGAAACCGCCGCCACAGTCGTCGGAACAGCTGAACAGTCGCAGGAATCTTCACTTTTGAGCTGCTGCGGTTTTACTGATAAAAATCGGACTTACCGACCTCTAATCGAAGATCCTTTCGGTGGAAAACTTCGTTTATATGTCAGGAATACTCGGTTAAAATTTGAGACCGATCCGATGGCTAGATCTCCGGGAATATTTTTATCTTTGTGGGTGGTTTTCTCAAAAACGGGAATTGGGTTAAGTGTGTGTTTTGATGGTGTAGGCTATGGTGTGGAGATGTATGAAAATGGAAAGGATTAGGGTTTTAAGGGGTATTTATACCCCCTTAAGCCCATGGACCTAAGGCCCATCTTTCCTTCTTGGTCCATAATTAATTCCATCTAATTAGTCTATGAACCATCTTTGTTATTTTATTATTTCTTTAACCACTTAAGTAAACTTTGTCTAATATACGAAATAATATATAAAATATTATTATTAAATTTTGGGATGCTACATGGGAATCCTTACGATTTCCTTGCTTAGCCTTAATGGCTTATTATGAATGTTGTTAGTTATGGCCTTGGAATGGCCTTGTTTATGGACTGTGATGTTCTATTTATTTGTGTTTTGATTGCTTGTCTTGTTAGTTTGATGTGTTTTTAGCTAACTTTTCTTAAGAAGTTTTAGTGATGCAGTCACTTTAGCTTCAAGGTTCCATTAGGTAAAAAGCACATGTTGGCTATCCTTTGTGTCACTACTTAGTGTATGTTTTTTGTTTCGTAAACTTTTTCAAAGTTTAAGAAACGAATTGGTGTAGACTGTTCAGACCTGTCTATGAGACAAGTTTTAGTTGAAAAATTTTCTAAGTCTCATGGAGTTGGATTGATATAGGAACTCACCCCTTATATAGGTTCATTTAACCCTTGAACCTATTGAGCGATGTGGCCTGGGAGCTCATCCCCTTACATGGCCCTTGCCATAGAGTTTCTTGCTAGGTTCTCAACCTAATTATAGGATAGTAAAGACAAGTTATGACAAAAAGTTTATCATTCATTCAAGAGGTTGTTGTTCACAAAAAGGAGAATTATACATATCTTGAAATACATTTTTATATTTTGACTAGGCATGGAACCTTTTAAGGGTTTTGCCGTTCCAGTGCCTTGGAAGCTTTTTGCCTTCTGTGTCGGCCAACTTCTAGGATCCACCCTTGTGAGCTTCGAGGATTGTATATGGTCCTTCCCACTTTGGGCCGAGCTTTCCTTGATTTTCTTTCTTGCTGGCCTCGTTGTTTCGGAGTACAAGGTCTCCAGGCTTGAAACGTTCATGCTTCACCCTAGCATTGTAATAAGATTTCATTTTTTGCTTGTACTTAGCCTGTTGTATTGTGGCTTGATCACGAATTTCTTCAAGGAGTTGCAAATTCAACATGGTCTCGTTGCTGTTTGATTCGAGGTCCATGTTGAGTGTTCTTTGAGTCACAACTCCGACTTCGGCTGGGATTATAGCTTCCGATCCGAACACTAGGCTGTAAGGCGTTCGTTTGTGGCTTTCGGTTGTTCTTATTGCCCGTAGAACATTTGGGAGTTCTTCAAGCCAATTGTTGTTATGCCTTCCCAGCCTTGCTTTGATTCCTTCAACGATAGTTATGTTTGTTCTTTCAACTTGGCCTTTGGATTGTGGGTATGCAACTGAGCTGAACACTTGAGTGATTCTGAATTCTTTGCACCATGTGCTAAAAGGCTTCTCAGCAAATTGTTTCCCATTATCCGTGACCAGCACTCCTGGCAACCCGTAGCGGCAGATTATGCTCTCCCACACAAAGTCGATGACTTGTTTTCCCGTTATCTTTGCAAGTGGTTAGACTTCAGGCCACTTGGTAAAGTAGTTGACGGCTACTAGCAAAAATTTTACCCCACCTTTGGCCGGTGGGAATGGACCAACGATGTCCAATCCCCATTTGTGGAATGGCCAAGCCGAGGAGATGGGGACTAGATCGTGCTTGGGGCTTTTTGGGACAGGTGCATGAATTTGACAAGATTCACATTTCTTGAGTTGTTCGGTTGCATCTCGGTGCATTGTGTGCCAGAAGTACCCAAGGTTCATCAATTTTGCAACCACCGTTCTTGGCCCAAAATGAGCTCCACATATCCCCTCGTGAACCTCTTTGATCAGATATTGACTTTGTTCAGGGCCTACACATCTCAGCAGTGGTGCAAGGTAGGCCTTTTTATAAAGGGTTTCTCCTTGCAACACATATTGTCTGGACTTTATTCGAACCCTTTCGGCCTCTGTCTGGTCCAGAGGTAACTCACCATTTTTGAGGAACTTTTCTATGGGAGTCATCCAATTGGGACCTTCTTCAGTGATTACATCTTGAACCTCCAATTCTTGAATTGAAGGAGTTTTCAATACTTTCTTGGTGAGATGTGCAAATGTGAGGGATGCTAGTTTGCTTAGGGCATCGGCTCTTTTGTTTTATGATCTTGGGACTTGTTTGATGGTGCACTCTTGAAACGTGGTCATCAACCCTTTTGCCTTTTCGTGATACTTCTTCATGTTAGGCTCTTTGGCTACATAGCTAAAATTGACTTGACTTGAAACAAGCAACGAGTCTGTGAAGACTTGTAGCTTTTGGATCTTCATCTCTTTGGCAATCTTCAGACCAGCGATCAATGCTTCGTATTCAACTTCGTTGTTGGTGGTCTGAAATTCAAGTCGAAGGGCATATGTATATTCTAACCCTTCGAGGTTGATTAAAACAAGCCCAGCTCCTGACCCTTCGATGCTGGAAGCTCCATCGGTAAAAAGCTTCCAGGATTCAGGGTCAGAAGGTTCAGTGGTAGTTGTATGTATTTCAGGAATGACTTGCTTTGGTATTTCTACAATGAAGTCCGCCAAGACTTGGGCTTTGATAGCTTTTCTTGGGATATAGGTGATGTTATGTTCACCTAGTTCCACAGCCCATTTGGCCAATCGGCCTGAATTTTATGGTTTTTCAAGCACACTTTTGATGAGTTGGTCAGTGACCACTTGTATAGGGTGTGCTTGAAAGTACCTTCGAAGCCTTCTGTCCTTTTGAATTAAGGCCAGAGCAAGTTTTTCCAAAGGAGGATATTTGACCTCTGCCAGTTTTAGTGTTTTACTAAAGAAATAAACGGGTACCTGAACTTTGTCTCGTTCGATGGTTAGAACCGCGCTTAATGCTTCTTCAGCGACTGAGAGATAGACAGAGATTAGTTCTCCCATTTCAGGGGCTGCAATAACTGGAAGTGAAGCCAAGTGTTGCTTCATTTGGCTGAAGGTTTCTTCTGCTTCTTCCGTCCACCTGAAATCTTTCTTATTGGTGCAACCCTTTAGTGTTTTGAAAAAGGGTAGGGATTTCTCAGCAAGCTTGGAGGTAAAACGCTTCAAGGCTACAAGCCTTCCATTAAGACTTTCCACTTCTTTTTTGCTTTGTGGGGATTTGGTTTCAAGAACAGCTCTGACTTTGTTGGGATTAGCTTTTATGCTTTTTTTCCCATGATGTGTCCCAAAAACTTACCTTCTTCGAACCCGAATGAGCATTTTTCGGGGTTAAGCTTCATGTTGATCTTCCTTAGGTTTTGGAAGGTTTCTTGTATGTCTTCAAGCATTTAATGCTCAGTTTTGCTTTTGATTACCAGATCATCAACATAAGCTTCAAGGTTTCTGCTAATTTGGCTAGCAAATGCTCTGTCGATCAAACGTTGGTAGGTTGCACCGGCATTTCGTAGGCCAAAAGGCATCTTTGATAACAAAAAATACCCTTGTTCGTGTGGAATGCAGTTTTTTCTTCATCTTCCACTTTCATGAGAATCTGATGGTAACCCTTGTAAGCATCGAGAAAACACTTAAATGGATGGCCGGTTAAAGAGTCAACCTTGAGGTCCATCTCGGGTAAGGGATAGCAAACCTTTGGGCATGCTTTGTTTAAGTCTTTGAAGTCGATGCACATCCTCCAAGACTTGTCAGGCTTTCGAACCATGACTGGATTAGCCACCTAAGATTGATACTTGACCTCTCGTAAGATCCCAGCTTGTACAAGCTTTTTGACCTCTTGGCATGCTGCCAAGCTTCTTTCAGGAGCTAGGCTCCGTTTCTTTTGGACAACAGGCTTGACATCAGGAGGTATTTTTAGCTCATGTTCTGCAATGCTTCGAGGGATGCCTGTCATGTCTTCCGGGCACCAAGCAAAGACATCATTATAGTGTATCAACAACTTTTCAAGGTGTGAGAGGGTTTCTTTGGAGAGGCTTGTGTTTACCCGTACCTTTTGTTCAGGGTACTTGGGGTTTATGATTAAGCCCTGTTTCTCCTCTTCATTTTTTAAACTTTCCCCTTCAACCATGTAAACCTCTTGGGTGGGTTGAAGGGTTGCAATTCCCATGTCGGTGGGAAACTTCACAACACCTTGACCAACCGAGACAGCCATGTTGAATGCACATTGTCCTGGCCTTCCTATGATTACATCATAACTGGAAGGTGTATCGATAACCACAAAAGTGAGTGGTTTGGTTTTCTTCATCTTGCCTTCACTAAAACAGACATCAAGGGTTAGTTGGCCTAAAGGCTTCAAGGGTATATCGGCGATACCTTTTATAGACGTCTCGAAGGATTGAAGCCTTGAACGTTCTTCCTTACTCAGTCGGTTGAAGAACCTTTCATACATGATCTCTGTGGCTGCCCCTGTGTCGATGTAGGCTTTGCTTGTGTTGAGTGTTCCCACGACCGCTACCACTACCAAAGGGTTTGAGAGTAAGTTACCTTGAGGTGGTGGGAAGCAGACGCATTGAAGCTCCCAAGCCTCCAAGAGTTGTCGTTTGTGGGGAACACCTTGGTCTATATTCACCATATTCATTTCTTTGCTTTTTCTTTCAGCCATCTTGTCTTTGACCCCTTTTACCAAATGAGCCAATTCTCCAGACTTGACAGCCTCTTCAATTCTTCTCTTGAGTTGAAAGCAATCGTTAGTGTGGTGACCTTTTTCTTCGTGGAACTCACAGAACTGGGTGGAGCTTTTGTTCTTCTTGCTTTTGGGCAAGGGTCGAGGAGGTCGGAAGTTGTGTTTCACTTCTTCGGTGGCAAGGATCTCCTGAGGGGTTTTGGTTAAGGATGTGAAGTTCACAGTCTTTTCCCTGCTCGGAGGGTTCCGACCTTTAGGCCTTCGTTGATCTGAGCTCCTTGGATATCTATCATAGGGATTGTAATTCCCTTTCTTTCGGTTGGGGTTGTTGCCTCGCCAACTAGGAGCTCTTTTTCGTTGCTCTTTGAAATCAACGGCCTCTTCGCCTTGAATATGAGCCTCAGCTCGTTCAAGAGCTTCTTCAAGGGTTTTAGGTAGGCACTTGTTGAAGTCCCTTGTGAGGTGTTTGGAGGTGATGGCGTTCATGAAGCCTGCCAACCTCATTTTTTCGTCAGCCCCCACATATTGTAACCCTTCTTTTTTGTACCTTTCGATGAAGTCTCGAAGGCTCTCGTCATCTTTTTGCTTTATCTGAAAAATGACCGTGGCATCCTTGACGTACCTTCTTTGTTATGAAAAGTTGGCCAAGAATCCTTTGCTCAGATCATCGAAGCTTCGAACTCTTTGGACAGGAAGGTCGTTGAACCATATCCTGGCTGATCCGACAAGTGTTTGCATGAACATTAAACAACATTCAGCATGTGACCACTTTTCTATCCTGGCTGCACCGGTGAAGACCTGGAGGCGGTCTTCGGGATCCTCGGTCCCATCATATGTTTTTATATGAGATGGCATCTTGATTTTTGTTTGAAAGTCATAATCGGCGATTTGTTGAGAAAAACAAGATAGGTTACCGGGCTTGTAGGGCTTTGCGAGGTCTTCGTCTAGCCTGGTAACGGGATTATGACTTGTCGTTCCTTGGTGGGTACCCAGCGCTTGGTTGATGATTTGGGTCCAAGGAAAATGTGCCATCATTTGAGCCATCATCTGAGGCATGAGGTTAAAGCCTTGAAGGCTTTCAAGGGTTTCTACTGTTTGGTTTGTTCCCACGGGAGTGCTCATTACTGCACTTCGAGCCAAGGGCAAGATCGACATGGCCTGCTCCCATGTAGTGGCTGTGGGAGGAGCGCTTGAAGCTGGTGACTGCCATATTTGGTCGAGAGTGGTCTCATGTCCAAGGGGTTGTGAAGTGAACAGAGGGAAAGCCGTTGGGCTTGGTCTCCCATAGGTGTAAGGAGACGGGTTAAAAGGTTGCCAGGTTACACTTGGACCAGCTTCAAAAAGAGAAGCAGCCGGTCGTGAGCTAGTTAGAGGGGAAGGTGGACGTCCGAGCGATAATGAGGGCTCATATTCGTCATACTCCAGCCTTATTCTTATCCCCTTTTCTCTTTCTAGGCTCACGTGTTGGTTAAGAAGATGCCTTAGTTGCAAAAAATTCCGTGATACTCCTTCCAGCTTTAAGTCGATGCTCTTCGGGGTGTTTGTGACTCCTGCATGGGGAGAAGGAACTCCGGATCGTGAAAGGGTTGGAGTTCGAAAAGGTGAAAACTCGAGGAACAAAGGTTCCGTCGAAGTTCCACCTAGGGTGGAAAAAAGCGAGGTCGTTTCCGGAGTTTCTTGACCGACACTGGGTGTCGGTGTTCTTGACACTTGGTTGACTTCGCCGGGAGATCCATCTTCTGACATGGTGATGGAGCTACACTACTGGTCTTTAAGATAAAGTAAGCTGCGTAGCCCCACGGTGGGCGCCAACTTGTTGCTACAACAAAGATAAGACCAATGATAGTGAAGGGACTGGTTAGGCTAACAAGCTTCAAGGGTTCAAGTTAACCTAACACAGGTCGTGGTGTCCCTCTACGCTTGCAAAACGTAGAAGGAGGTTCACTAGTTTGTTGTTTGATTGTTACAGTTCACCGAAGATCCAGAAACGTGATGTTTGGGATCGGTCATTGGATGAAGTTCTTGGTGAAGCTATGGTGTTTGTGAAGTAAGGAAGAAATAAGCTAAGTGCTTATTTCTCAAGGGAGAAGAGAAGATCAAGGGGTGTGTATTAACTCCAGATCTGATGTCCTTATGTTTATGGCTAAGTCATTCTTATATAGGAGAAGAGACCAAGCCTTTTGTCTAGTGTACAAACTAATTCCCCTCCAGTTTCCTTAGAGAGTTGACCTTTATGGGCAGGAAGCCTTGGACCGTTGGTCCATGATTAAAATAATAATACTTTTTCTGAGCATGTCCCTTGCTCAGAGGGAACAGTGATGTGAATAGTGAGTTGACATCGTACTGTAGCACGTGGGTACTTGTTTACATAAGTTTGCGTGGGAAACGAAGCCTTTAACCTTTTAACCTTTTTAGCGTTAATGTGTGGAAGCCATTTTACTAATTCCTTGGGCTACCCCCGTCATCAGACCAAAAGCCTCCTACAACTGCCATTTTAACCCATGTATAGATCAATGGCCCAAACCATTTTTGAAAAAGGCTAAAAAATTACCAATAGATACGCAATTATCATTATCGTATCCTCTCAAGGAAAGGGTGGTTTTAGTGAGGTTCCTATCCTAATATTTGCTCAAGAGTATTTGATGCATAAAATATGAAGGAAAAAAAGTGTGCTAATTTTGCACTTGACAAACAAAGTTGAGAGGTACCTCGAGCACACTTTGGCATGGGCATAGATACGTCCCTACCCACAATGCTACCATTTTGTTGTTTGGATATGTCACAAAACCAACAATCTTTGATGGATTTAAGTTTGAACAAGGAAGAAAATACTTCCTTTGGTTCCTTGGACCGATAAATCAACCTAGTAAAACCCGGATCAAATCTACTAATGTCTTTGCACACTCCTCCCAAACAAGCTTTTGCCGGTATACAATCCTGCGACCTTCTACCACTGTACAAAGCCAATATAGTCCTGGTGATGCAGATGTCGTGATCTAATAAAAAACAAATATTTATAATCTTAAATACCTATAACTAGTATGGGTAAGTAAGGTCGTCTCCACAGGGAATCAATGGTATGTGCAAGTTTGACTCATGACTTTAACTAATTAACTAGCGGACAGTCGATGCCAAACAATTTAGAAATATGGTTTGAATGCAACACGGTTACTTTTAAAGTTAAAACAATTATGAGATAATTGATTCACTTCAGGTTTAGGTAATGCGATGACCAACTAATCACAAATTCAGATAAATTGATTGCGCAGTAATTACTAGACCTAATAGTTGGGTTGATGACAAACGATACCCTAACCGAATTGTTGACACAACTGAACCTGATCTATCCAATTACCAGTTTAATATTATGAAAATCAATTAGGTTGCAATAACTAGCGGTTATTAGTTCAATGACACAATAACCTTGTCCTAAATGTTGATGAACCCAACCAGATAAGTGATGCAAAATTCAATAATTAAGAACACAAACTATTTAAACAATCAATTGGCAAAGTAAACAAGATTAAATAACAAAACTCAATCAAGTTCATAATCAATTAAGCATAAAGAATTTGATCATAGTCAGTTACACAAAACCCTACACCTGAAGTGGTCACAAGTGGTTTAGCCTTGCCTCTGCATCACGATTGACTCGAATCTGAATTGAAAGGATGAAATCATGGATGACTTGGTGATTGAGAGGTGTTAAGATGGTGAAGAATTGCTCCAAAGTCGTCCTTGGTAGCCAGGGTATGAAGAATAATCGATTTAGGGTTTATCCCGGCTTAAATATGGAAGAACATAAGCCCAAAACACAATTCTCGTCATAAATGGCCGCAGCCTACGACCTACCACCGTAGCTACGGCCTCCAGTCACTGCCTTACGGCTATTATTATTATTATTATTATTATTATTATTATTATTATTATTATTATTATTCCATTTTCATACTCTTCTCGTCGAGAAATCCAAAATTCATATATTATGGGTTTCCTAACTCATTTCTAGCTCCGGATATGTTCGTTTTACTTTAGATGCGCACGAATCACTTCCGAACATCCCCGATTGCTTCCTTCTTTTGCCCATAACTCAATTCATTGCCATCCTAAGTGCTCAAAATTAGTTCCTTCAAGCTCCGAGCACCTGTAAACATAAAATCACTCAAAGTACTCGTGCTCGATACATATAAACAGGTAAAATACACGAGATTACACACTATAAACACATGCTTTCAACCACACGTCACCTCACCTGGCCCACAACAAAGCGTTGTCATTTTTAAATATGGCCACCACTTGGATAGCAAAGCCGTGTTTATTGCTTTAAACTTCTCACCTCCAAGCCACCATTATCCTATTCCTTAGCAAGTAAGACCTTTTCCCATGCCACATAACTTAATTTTTCTTTATCGTATTATTACCCCTCGTAGGAATATTTTTCGTTTGCTATCTAATTGTTAACCGGCGCCTGAATAGCAAGAAGTAGCAAGTTCCCAAGCTCTCCATATTGATTTTATTAAAGTTAAAAACGTCCGTCAAATGATAATGTCTTCGCTTTCCATCTTAATTGAATAACAGTTATGTATAATAACACTTATAAAACATTTCTTTGAAATGAACTCGTTATGTTTCTATAATATTGTACTTTGTACTTTTTAACTCAAAAAATAACTATCAATATACACAATATTACAAATTTTAGGAAAAAAAAGATATATTCAAACAAACAATAATTAATGTTTACAATATTCACTGGGGTTGAAATGTAGAGGATGGTAAAGAAAACTGAGATTATTGTAGATGTAGATGGGCCTCATGTCCGGTGGATCATTTACAATTCATTCCGATCTCTCTCGAATCCAACCATTTGGTTAAATCAAATAATTGCCCATAACAACTTGGTATCACTTCTTAGTATTATTTTATGCAGTGACGAAGCTTTTTTTGATTTTTTCGTTCTGGATTGATTTTTCTATTCATATACACCACTAGTTGTAAGTAAGAAGGTAGAAATTTGTGTTTAGAACGGTGGACCGGAGCAAGCAATTATTGTTGGGTTGGGTAACCCAATCATTTTAATAATATTTGTTTCTTGTACATACATGTGCTTATTATGTATAGTATTAACCTTTGATTGTGAACACAAGTATACTAATTTTTTTTATCTTCGTTTTGTAAGTTTTAAATTCTTATCGTAATTTAAATATTATAGCCACAAGTCTATTTGGTTTTTATTCTTATCATTTTTGAAGATACGATGGTTTGCAAAATCTCGAGTATGTATACTATTTCAACGTGTCTATTTTATCTACTTTGTAATATAATTCTTTGTTTTTAATTTTGAAAATAAGAACAAATTACAAACTCATGTACAATCCTGGATACTAAAAATTGCAGCAAAGATAAATACAAGTCCCCTTATCGAAGTAGAGGTAGAAGATTTTACGATATCAACCAGAATCAACATCGTCTCCTTGAATTTATCTTCGGTTTCCGCTATTTATAATCACGTTTAATTCGTTCTTTCTATTAACTTGCTGAAAAAAAATCCAAGAGATGAAACTTCAATATATCTCACTATCCATCCTTTTCATTTTGCAATCTGGCATTTTCCATATAATATAACATGCACACGTCAGTTTCTTAACATTTGATAATAGTAGAAAAATAATAATACAGCTTTAAACTTAAATATAGAACTAAAGTTGTGCGTTATATATTAGTTTTTATACCCTGTATTACGGGAGCTATTTTATATTATTCGTTTTTAATATTTATATATTTTTTTGAAGTTTAACTTTATTTATTGTAAGGAATTAATAATATACTTATAGTTTGAAGATAAAAGCGTTTCACAAATAACTAAGATGACATAACCCGGTTTAAAAGTTATCTGGGTTTGGTGAGACCCAACACCCGCTTATTTTTTTTACTATAAAATTGTTTTTTAATTATAAATAATATATCTAAAAAAACTCATATAATAATTTTTAGTATATCTCTATTTTATAGGATTTTCACATTAATAATTTGATGAGATTAATTTTTAATTTAATGAGATGTTATAACCCGTTTAAGGAATATCTGGGTTTTGTGAGACCCATAACCGTGAATTCGGGTTAAATGCATAAAAAACTTTCGTTTACAAATAATGCAATCTGGTGGTTTGAGAGAATATACGGAGTAGCTTTTAAAGCTTTCGTTTATATATATTAATTATTATAGATTTTGGTATTAAAACTAATAGTATATTAAAAGACCAAAAAACCTTTCTTTACACGTACGTCCATATACATATATGTATATGTAAGGGTATGTATGTGCATGTGGATGTATATATGTTCTCTCACTATATATAATAATGAATGACAGACCAAGGGGCACAATGACAGCCTTCACCAAAACCCAATAAAGATATGGATTTTGGTAACCATAGGAGAAGCCGTTTGTTGATAATTGTTGCCATCTTTCTTCTTCATGTTCAACTGTTTTTGGCCGAAACACAAGTACCTTTGTCATCGTCCTACAATATAAGTAGTTCAATAAGGGGTAGAGAGTTGTTAGGGTGTGATTTGTTCAAGGGAAGATGGGTTGTTGACAATTCATACCCACTCTATTCAGCTTCTAGCTGCCCGTATATAGATTTGGGGTATGATTGTGTTAAACATGGCCGCAAAGACACGCAATATCTCAAGTATTCTTGGAAACCTGACTCTTGTAACTTACCTAGGTACATACTCATCTCTCTATATGTTTAGTCCTACATAATTCGTTTCGTGTAGTGTTGTATTCTTGTGATATTTAGTATTCTCGTAATATAATATAATATAATATAAGTATGATTGTGATTATTTTTGTCCAAATGAATGTTTGGGCATAGAAACAAGTAACAACCTCATACATATCTATGTCATGATCCCTCCATACTAGGAACACTTTAGTATTCTTCCTTAATTTGCTATTAATTTTATTAATTGTTTATCATTTACAACAAAAAATGAAACGGGTTCACAATAACTAGATACTTCCTTCTTATGTAAAGTTCGTTGGCACGATGTAGAAAATCAAATTACCGATGAACATATTTTTGACAGGGTATCGCTGGTGGATGAACCACCACCAATGATGGGCTAACTAGATAATAGATCAACGATGATAATCTTTATTTTGTGTGTTGGTAAATCTTTAACATAGAAATAACCATGTTTTGTTAAGATAACTTTTTATATATAGCAGAAAAATACTCCATGTTTTGTTAAGTTTTAACTTGGACCAAGTTGATGCTTGTAATGATTAAAATAAGTAGACGGGTACTTTGACTACACATAAATTTCCATGTCAACTAGAAGGGTGTGTATTTAATTATTTAGATAAAAGTAATGTTATATCTCCTTGTCTTTATTTATTATAATTAATACCTTAAAATAATAATATATGTCTGCATCTTTTTATATCTCTTTATCTTCAATTTATTATATTTTATCATGTGTAATAATAAAATTACAGATAAAGATTTTCTTCAGTAACTTGATAAAAAGTGTATCTAAAATACATAATGAAATTGGACAAGCCACTTTCTCAATTTATGTAATAATATGATTGATTAGAACTGTGTGTGATGTCATGCTTGCTAAAAGAAATACTATCCTTAGTTTTAAATATTTTCTAGTAAATTCGTTAGCCTATTATTGGCCACTAAATTAAAACAAGGTTGGACTTACACATGTAAAATGAATATTGCATTTCTAACAGGTTTAATGGGTTGGATTTGTTGAGGAAATGGAGAGGGAAGAAGGTGATGTTTGTTGGCGATTCATTGAGTGAGAACATGTGGCAATCCTTAGCTTGTTTGCTTCACGCATCCGTGCCGAGATCCAAAACCGGTTATCAGGAGAAGGACTCTCTTACTACCCTTACGTTTCATGTATGCCCTTTACTTTCCTGTTTCTTGACGCATAGCGGAAACAAGAAAACTTTATAAAAAGAAACTATTTAAAAACATTGTTAATGAAAGTTATATTAGATCAGGGTAACTTTTTATAGGGAATTCTAAATGTACATGTGTTCTCAAATTCTTGAAATTATAGCATGACACTAATTACTAAAATTATAGACAAATAGACACTTAAGTTTAACCAATAAATGATTTACGTGTTTTCACTGGTGAAATATGGACGGTCAATCACATGATTCCCTATAACTCTATTAAGAGACTTTCCCATGCACTACTTATTAGCAGAACTCCATTTATAACTAAGTTTTGCCCGTTTTCGTCAACCCTTCCATGTAATGTTTTCTTTTATGAGTTTATCTAACTGGTCTAAGTAGGAGTCTACTAGCTATTGTATCAACTCCATATTAGTTATCTCGAGTATATTACATTATATTGATTTTATGCCAAATTTGGCGTCATAGAAAGAACGGCCATTTCGTGTCGCTTGTGATTGACAATGGTTCAGGCCCTTGATATCCATTCCAATCAAACTAGTTTTATATTCTCTTACCAGCTTATGACACGATTGTTGACACAATATAAACAATACAATAGCAGAGTCTGCACGACTCAACATAGATTAGTTGCAATCATCAATTGTTGTCTTAAATTCAGCTTTCCTTATTTTAAAAACCGATACATATTTTGCGTACCAAGTAAAGAAGTTTGTACATCATCATCATCATCATCGTACTCGGTAAATCTCACCAATAGCAAAGCTATGGTAGGTTCTGAGGAGGGTAAGATATAGACAGTCTTACGTTTACCCCGTATGAATAGAGAGACTGCTTTCAGTGAGACCCCTAGCTCGATAGTAGTTTTGCGTCAAGCCATGGACATAAGACACAACACTCAACCATCGGGACATCGGCCGATCTTGTCTTTCGGCTATCAAAGCCACCACACGATGCCTGATTAACCTTGCCACTTTTAACGTTATTTTCACGGGATTAGTAAAATGACGTCAAAAATAGTGCAATTTTACTTTAGCCCACCCGAGAGTTCACACACATATATACATTATACGCGCACACCGCAAGCATGGCGTAAGTAACGAAGTTTGTACCTATAATAGATATGTGTTATACTTTAAATACTCAAAACAAATGATTATGCTTACACATGGCCTTTGAGTAATAGGTGTAGCACATCCACATAGAAAAAAGGTTGTGTTAAACTTATCCCAGCCTTCTCTCGTGCCCATCAAGCTTGTGTTAAAAACACATCCACATAAATGGGTTTGTGTTCGTACTAAAATTAAAAAAAATATATTTATATAAGAACTTAAGAAGGGTAGAGTAAGTTTAGCAAACCCCACATAAAAGATGCACTAATTGTATTGATTGGCGAATTGAAGGTGGGATATGAAATATCTAAGCAACATGCATCATGTGCGGGTTTGTTAATGTCAAGCCAAGTTGATGGGCCTTTTACCATACCATTATGTTTTTGTTTTTATTCTCATTTTCGAGTTGTCGGCAGAAAAGGTCAGCTGGCATAAGGACACCAGCACAAAAGAATAAGTTGTTTTTATGTAAAAGTGGCAACTAGCCAAGTTATATTTTCAACAAAGGACACCTACTTTAGTTCTGTTACATGTGAGTTCCAAGTTGTAAATGTCAAAGTACGATGAAGAAAAGGTAGAATAAAATGTTTTCATGACTTGACCGGACCGACCCGAATCAGACCCTATGCCGATCTGGTTCAGTGCTTCAGACAACATCCTTTTGCACTGAATAGTTCGGACGGGTGGCCGGACCAGGATTTTATCCTTTTTATTATTATTATTGCAGTTATCATTCTAGAGGATATATGCATTTTATAGAATAGAAACAAAACTAGATTTTACTTTGACTTTAGCTTAAAGACTTTTAACTAGTTGAGTGCTCCAGAACCACATCCTTTTGCTCTTAACGGTTCGGGCTGGTGGCCGGACCGGGATTATTATTATTATTATTATTGTTATTATTATTATTATTGTTATTATTATTATTATATTTTTTTGCAGTTATGATTCTAGAGACTATATGCATTTTACAGAATAGAAACAAAACTAAATTTTTCTTTGATTATAGCTTAAATACTTTTAACTAGTTGAGCAATCAACTTGTTTTTGTTATGTAACTAAATTATAATACAAGCAAGTTGGAGACCTTGCACGTTGTGACGTCTCGAACTTGATTCGTGATGGAATCCTAAAGCATCCACCGGTTACCTTGCCTGAAACCATGAAGGATCCAAACTCTCTCTCTCTCTCCTTTAAATTAGGGCATGAGATGGGGACACAATGGTAACTCGGTAGGTATCGGTTGATTCCTTACGGTATACCATAAAAAATATACTTTGTGACCAAATTTGAAAGTGGAAAAGTATTGGGATTAAAAGTAAAAAAGATTTTTGTGACTAATTTGTAAAAGTCTAAAAACTTTATGGTAAAAGTTGAAAAATTAAAAGTTTTATGAAACTTCTAAGTGTAAATATATTATGATTAAAGTTGAAATTAAAAACTTTTCTAACCCAAATATAAGTGTAGCCTACAAAAGTTCGATAAATAACCACTCATGTGTATCAATAGATGAAATGTAGAAAATCAAAAGATGTTTCAAAGGTTTAACAATGAATAAACATGCAGGACTACGGCGTAACGCTATATTTATATCGCACGACATACTTAATCGATATTGTAAGAGAAAAAATTGGCCGGGTTCTAAAACTGGATTCCATTCAAGATGGCAAGTATTGGAAAGGGATGGATGTGCTCGTTTTCAACTCCTGGCATTGGTGGACACACACAGGACGATTACAACCGTATGCATTATCTCCCTAACATTTGCATTTGTAATAATTTGTTGATCTCATATGATGTTATTACTGTTCCTATAGATGGGATTATGTGCAATACGGCTCGAGTATATCAAAAGATATGAACCGTCTCGAGGCTTACTTCAAGGGCATGACAACATGGGCGAGATGGGTTGATCTCAATGTCAACCCGTCTCAGACCAAAGTATTCTTCCAAGGGATATCTCCTTCACATTACGAGTAAGAACTTCATCCAAACATCAAACGATAATATATTTTAACTCGGTACTCAATTAAAATAACAAAACTGAATCAACCTATACCGATCATTTACAAGGTTTTTGAGCAACAACCTCAATTTCTTTTTAACTTCCCGAAAAAATTGCTAGACTAGTTCATTGTTGCTACTTACATGTGTAAAAAATGCCTTAAAGTCAAGTTTCACTCTATAGGCAACAAAATAATTGTTAAAACTTATTTCAAAATCAGGGGAAGGGAATGGGGATCACCATCCAAGAGTTGCTATAAAGAAGTACAACCGCTACAAGGATCAACATATCCGGCAGGGATGCCCGAAGCCCAAAGTGTTTTGAAGAAAGTTCTAGCAAGTGTACAGAAACCAGTTTACCTTCTAGATATCACAACATTGTCTCAGCTAAGGAAAGATGCACACCCTGAATCCTATAGCGGTGGCTCAGGCGTAGACTGCAGTCATTGGTGTGTTCCTGGTTTGCCGGATACTTGGAACCAACTCTTGTATGCAAGCTTTAGTTAATTGATAGGTTGATATGTTTGGTCTCACTCTTGATTTGCTTTATACAAACTACATGCATTCGATCGGTGAAGTGTGAAAATTTGTTCATTTCAATGTTTACTAATATTTATTCTTAGATTTTGAGTATTCCTGGAGTGTGAACGTATGATCCTCAAATCTACCTTTGAACACAAGTATATATTTGAAGTCCTGAAATTGCAAACGTTAATGTACGCTCGACCCCCTGCGCTAGTGACTCCACAATTTGGCATTCTTGTACATGCTTAAATCGGTACAATTGTTTCGCATATTATGTGCTTAAGTTTGAGTTGTGGACAAGGTGAGCTGGCTGAATAGAGCCACGGAGTGTTTGGGCTCGAATTTATGCTTTTACAATATGTTTTACGCTTATAAAAATATAAAAGCAAAAGATAATATTTTCATTGCGCGCACACATAATGAAAAATTTATGAACTATAAAATTTATAATTTATGTATATTAAAATTTGGGCTATGAGCCTAACGGTTCCGGTGAGCTGCCAATTGAACCGGGTTGGTCTCGTTTACAAATGTATACCGAGAGGATCAGAAATGGTGTATCATGTAGGGATGAGATCGGGACCGTACCCGTACCTATACCCGAACCTGTACCCGTACCTAAAATCAGTAAATCTTGGTACCCATACCAGTACCCGAATTATAGGGTACGGGTATGGGTACCGGTACATGTACGAGTACAGGTACTTTGGGTATGGTACTCGTTTTTGTACCTCTTTGTTCTTTTAAAAAATATCCATTAAACTAGGTAACGGTAACGGTACAATACCGATAATCAATTATCTATAATACCAAAACCGTAACACCGCAACCAAAACACAAAATAAAACAAATCAACCATAATATAAAATCCATTCCCTTTTCCTTTTCTTAGTTTATTGCTTTCTCAAATTCTATAGAAAAACAAGAGTGAAAGTTAATAGATGTTATTTAATTATATACACAATTACACATACACGTTTTAATGAAATAAAAATACACGAATACACAATATATGAATATACACATAAATTGAGAATGAACTTATTCAACTAATATATATTATGTTTTGAAAATCCGCTTGAAAGTTAAGTCATAAGTGGCGGAAACCTAATAAAAGCCCATACATATTCTAAACGGGTACCAGTACCCGTAATACCCGTACTTGTACCCGTACCCGTACCTATAATAAGTAAATTTGCGTACCCATACCCGTATCCAATAGACACGTACATGTACGGGTACTGAACAGGTACGAGTACGGGTATTTAGGAAAAAAAGCTCATCCCTAATATCATGCAGTATTTTGTTTAAAAGTATTTAAGGAAACATTTTTTTGTGTCCAAAATTGTTGGGTCAAATTTCTATTTCAAAGCAAACAACATGAGTCAGCAGCTTCTTTAAAAACACAATCACTTCCAAGTTTTAATTTTGTTTTCAATCTTCTATTTTGAATGATTTTCATAACCTACTTCTTCCTTTAGTAGTTAGTCGTTTTCAGTATCGTAGAAACAAACAAATGTCTTTTGCATTATAATATTTAATACAAAAAGAACATGTTTTCATTTTTTGATATAAGTATAATTGTTTCAATTTGATAATCCATGTTTTTATTTTTGATATAGAAGAAACATGGATCTAATCCTCTCAGAGCTTAGGTCCGATGGTTTCATAGGGTACGGGTCAAACTACTACCAAACAACGATATGAGCTCGATCTCCCAAAGTCAAATGACAGAAACCTGCAGAACAACAACCTTGAGATCGTTACGGGAAGGACAAGAGGGGGGGGGGTCTTCCCGTAACCACCCTCCGACGTGAGAATAAGTACAGTTTCGGCGAAAATTAAGTACTTAAGTATTTAGAGTAGATAGTTGGAAGTGAATGAATACCTCATGGAGAATGTGATGGTATTTATAGCCGAAGGATGTGGGAATGTAATTGGCCCAGCTGTCTTTTTCTAGAAGATGCTCTCGTAACCATCTGGACACGTGTCCTCACATGATAGGGCGAGCTATTTGGCCCATGTGCATGGTTGTAACAACCTGGACACGTGTTTGTATGTGATTGGACGAGCTAAACTTGGCCATGTGCACAGTTATAACAACCTGACCAGCTGTCCTTCTATTGGTTGTTGGGTCACGTGCTTCCCAAGAAAGGATCTTGGTAAGCCTTCTGGAAGAGAATTAATTAATTACAGTTGTCCTATGACGTTGCCTTCTGGCTATCCTTGCGGGTGGGAACACTATCTTGCGGATGACTTCTGAGAGCGTCTAGATCCTCCCGCATGTAGTCTCTAGGATGTATTATTTTTCTTCCTTTGTCTTGAGTTATGCGAGCGATTTATATGTCCCGCGGGTGACTAACGAGGGGGTTCCCTCTTACCCATGGGTGGTATCTTGGGGCATTTTGGTCTTTTTGGTACCCTACCTCTATAAGTCCCCCAGTCCATTGTTTCTTCTGCGTGAAGTTTTTATGCGGGTTAAATTTTGGACTTTAAGATATTTTGGGGATTTTTGAATTTTTGAAGTTTGGTGGAGATATTTTGGGTATTGGAGTGGATAACCATAAGAGATGGACGATTTGACAGTTTGCAGGCGCGTAAACAGACGACTTGGCGTTTATGCCGGCTGTCACTGTACCCGACTGCTCACATTTTTCGCTTTTTCAGTTTTCCCGCGTGACGTGGCATTTCCTAAGTGGACCGTCTTTTTCTCTCTTTACAGTTCTCATCCCATCGCAATTATTGCAATGGGTATAAATAGTAGCAGTTATCCCTCCTTTGAAGTTTTATTGCCCTTGATTTCTTATTTCCTTCTTAAATTTTTCTCTCGAACTTTCGATAAAACTTTTACCTTTGTTCAAAATTGCTCGCTGTTCAACTTTCCTTGCCGAAGCAATGGCTGGAGTCAAGAAAACTTCGTCCTCCTCTCCCAACATTGATACTGTTGAGGTTAATTGGAAGAGGCCGGACTACGAGAAGATTATCACTGCCTACGGAATTCCGGCAGAATGGGGGCCGGAGTTCTATGCCACTGGATCCATTGGCAGTAAACCACCAACTGGCAAGATGGCCGTCTATGCTGATTTCTTTTCCCATGGGAATCTTCGGTTTCCTATAACCAAGTTCCTTGGGAATTTACTCAATGGTTACGGGATCCACCTTTCCCAGGTACATACCTTCGGGCTCATGCGGATTCGCCATTTCAAATTCGTATGTAGAAGCGAATAGGATGGTTCCCCGTATTGACCGATTTCCGGTCTTCTATCGGATGAATAACCATGGAGGGTGGTTCAACTGCGCCGCTATTCCGAAGAGGGTCACTGGGACCGAGCCGCCTCGCAGCGCGCATGAGTGGAGAACTAAATTTTTCTGGATCTCTGAGGACGTTGTACCCATCACAATGGCTCATCGTCCGGCCAACGAGACGCTGCCGGACATAATTACAGCTCCGCACGAGGGCCAAGAATGGTTCCAAGTGTTGATGAAGACGCCTACACCCATGCGTGCCATTCCTGAGGAGGCGTTGGTGTGGGCGGGTATGAGCCGTTTGTGGCCATACCCGGAATTGGAGCCCTTCTTCCAAAACACGGATGAGAGTAAGTCTCTAAATTTTTTATGAACTCTAACAATTTCGCTGTGGAATGTTTGTTTAATTATTATTGTGTATGTTTTCAGGCGAAGGGTTGATGTTGAATGCCCTTCTGGGAAATATGGGCTGTCTGCAAAAACGCATCCGCGATGCGAAGGACTTACCCATCCTGGACAAAACCCGGGACCGCTTCTTCTTCCTGACCAAGGTGCGCGCCGAACCGATAGCCTCGGAGGCTATATTCCAAATAGGTGCGTACATTCTAAATCCTCAACCCTTTAATGCCATTATTTCCGACAGGGTGATTGTACTCCTGTCCTCAAGTGACGAGTCGTCATCCCAGGAAGAATACAATTTCGATGATGCACCTGAAGCATCATCTGTTATGCGTGCATTGGCAGAATTGGAACGGAAGAGGAAGCATCAGGCTTCTAAGGCAAGTGATGCGGGGACAAGACAAATGGATGCCGAAGAATAACCCGCCAAGAAGAAGCACCGGGCACACCGCCCCAAAAAACACAAGACTAGTCTAGCACAACGAGTGAGGGAGCTTTCCAGTAAGTTCACGCAGGAACTTTACTTTAGTTTTTATGCTTCTTTTTATAGTGATCTTTTGTCCTTCGGTTTTTGTAAAGCCTAGTGAAGTATCTGGTGAAGGTATATCTTCTCAGAAACCGCCATATCCACCACCAGAGACAGAGAAGCCACCATCTCCTCCGCCAGAGATAGAGAAACCAACATCGCCTCCTCCAACGGCTGTTCAATCCGATGCTGCACCTGGTTCCAAGGGGAATGAACATGTTAAAGATGCTGAGATGCCACTACCTTAAGAGATGCCTCATCAAACTCCATTTTCACCACCATTGCCTCCTCCCCATTTTGCTTTTTCTTCACCTCGACCTCAGGCGGGTAGCGGGGGAACTTCTTGCTCCTAGTTTACCAGTGAAGATTACTATGGGGCACCCAAACCTGGGGAGGATGACCACCTCTGTATACCGCGTTGGACTATGGCGCAAGGGTCCCGATTCACAGACCCGGATGTTTGCGCTGATTTCATCTGCTGCGGTGTACCACCCACTGCGCGTGCCTTCCAGTGCGGTCGTGCTCGCCATGACGTTGCTTTTGATTTTAATTATGCCTTGGCCAATGCTGTAGCCAGCGGGCAAGAAATTTTGCGCGAATGGCGGTTGATGGGGGAAAGGTGGGGTGAAATATCCCCAGCTACCGACGAAGCTAAGGAGACAGATGAGGAGCAGCGTCTAAAAGCTAACACTGCAGAGTGGAAGTTGAAAGACGCCAATATTGCCCTCAAAGCTGAAAAAGATAGACATACTGTTGCTGCACGCCAATGGGAAGATGCATTCAAAAAACAGAATGTTGTCCTTGAGGCTTCTCGGGCCGGAGCTCAAAATAAAGGAGAAGATCTGGCCAAAGCTATGGAAGCAAATTCCGCCTTGGAAGCTCAAGTTACTCATCAAGGTGTTATTATTCAAAGCCACGAGGAGGAATCCAAGCTGCGGAAGGAGTAGGAGGAGGTGATGGAGCAAAGGGCTGTGGACATGAAGGCCGCGTATGATGCCCTCTTGAAAGCTCACGAGGAATCGGAAGCTCATTCGGCCAAGTATTTAGAAGACAACTTGAAGATGGCCGACGGGTACCGTGAGCTTCAGAAGAAAGCCAAGCGGACCGAGGAAGAGCACCAATGGCTCTTGGATGAGGGTCTTGCCTTGGTAATTTCTCTTCTTTTCGTGTTTTGTCTCTTGTTTTTACCATCTAACCCTTTTATTGATGTATGCATCTGTCTTCACCTTTACAAGTTATTAAGCACATCAAGGAAGGGCCCGAGTTGACAGATAGCCTTGCTATCTTGCTCAACACTTCATCCCAATCTGGTCGTTTGGTTGGCTTCAAGGAGGGCATGGAATATGCACAAGCCAGTCGCTCAATGGAGGAGCACCCGCTGCATGGCCTGGATGTCGCAAAAGAATACGAGATGCGTCTGAATGAATATGACAACTTGTCATTTCCTCTTCAGGCCATGCTCCTTGAATTCGCGGCGGCGGGTGATGGCGCCACCGCTTGAAGGAATACTTGCAGGAAACATCTGAACAGACGCCATCCACTCCTCATTCTTCTCCGAAGCCAAACACTCCATCCTCCAAGACCCAAGTCCTTGAGGACACATCTGCCCCCGCTTCATAGACTACTTATAAATATTTTGTAACTTGTTTTGATTTTGTAATCCTCCTTAATATGTAATCCATTTTAACTTGTTTAATATAAGAAGTTTTTATTCTTTACACTTTGTCTTATGTATATAATATAAGTGTTAGATTGTAGGATCTTCTGATTTGTCAATAAAGGATTCCTTGAGATTTCTTTTAAGGACATGCGGGTCCTTTCTGACACGCAATCCAGAGATTTTCTTTAAGGACACGCGGGTCCATTCTGGCACGCAAGCCATGGAGTTTTCTTTAAGGACACGCGGGTCCCTTCTGGCACGCAGGCCAAGAAGTTTTCTTTAAGGATACACGGTTTCCTTCTGACACGCAAGCCCGGAATTTTGTTACACAAGACTTGCACATAGGTTTAATCAAGTAATTTAATAATAAAGGCACGCATGCCAATTATAATACAAGTAATGGCACAAGATGTTTTTACTAACTATCAAGGCGCGCAGGCCAAACAGAAAAGTATTTCAAAAGTCTTGTTTAAATGTAACATTTCTTTAGTTTTGCAATGTTCCAAGTTCTAGGAATTTATGTCCCGTCTAGTTTCTCCAACTTGTATACACCCTTTGATAATACTTGTTTTATCTTGTAAGGACCTTCCCAAGTTGGGGCCAATTTACCCGGAGGTCCTTGACCAGATGCTTCGTTGTTGCGGAAGACAAAGTCTCCCACGTCAAAAGTACATTTTTGAACCCTTGAGTTGTAATACTTTTGAAACTGACGTTTATAGTTATGTTCACGGATCAAGGCCATTTATCTCCTTTCTTCAAGGAGATCTAAGTTCATCTGCAGCTCTTTTTCATTGTCATTGTTTATCAACATTCATGAAGATGGAACTGCAATTTCAACTGGGATCATGGCCTCAGTACCGTAAGTTAGACTAAACGGCACTTCGAAGTTGCTTGATTTTCTCTGGGTATGGAAAGCCCAAAGTACATGGGGTAACTCATCAACCCATCCCGTCCGTTTAGTTCCCAATATTTCCTAAATTCCGTCTTTAATGGTTCTATAGGCTCTTTCAACTTGACCATTGGCTTGCGAGTGGGCTATAGAAGTAAATACTTGAGTGACCTGAAGTTCTTAGCCATTCTTGTAGCCCACTATCCGCGAATAGAGTCCCATTATCGCTGACCAATTCCTGCGGAAGGCCAAATCGGCAAATAATGAACTCCCATAGGAATTTTTTGATGCTAGATACAGTAATGGAGGCAACCAGTTTGGCTTCTACCCACTTGGTAAAGTAATCAGTAGCCACAGTCAGAAGTTTGACACGAACCGGGGCTTTTGGAAATGGACCCATAATATCAATTGCCTAATTCTGGAATGGCCATGAAGATGTTACCGGCATTAACTCATTTTTTGGACGCAAGGTATTGGGGGCATGACACTAGCATGAATCACACTTTCTGATTTCTTGCACTGTGTCCATGTGCATCCCCGGCCAAAAGTACCCTGCATTCATGAGTTTGGCCACAAGCATTCTCGGACCCGCATGAAGACCACAAATACCCTCGTGAATTTCCCTTATCAAATAATTCACATCCTGAACGTCCACACATCTTAGGAGTGGGCCGAGGAAGGATCTGCGGTATAAGATACCGTCTTGTACTTGGTAGTTTAGGGCTTTGTGTCTGATCTTCCTAGCCGCAACTTTTTCTTCCGGGAGTATTCCTGATGTTAGATAGGCCATAATAGGTGTCATCCATGACTTAACACCAGTTTGTATGACTAGCTCTTGATGCTACGGGATAAATGGATGGTCGAGGATTTCTACGCGGATATCTTTTGCAAAGTGTTCAAAATTTGTTGAAGCTAACTTGCTAAGAGCATCCGCTGACTTGTTTTCGCTTCACTTGATGTGGATGACTTTGCAAGATGAAAATTGAAGGATCAAATTCTTTGCTTGCGAGAGGTATGAAGCCATCACATCATTTTTTGCCTCGTAAGTTCCATTAATTTGTCTTGCTATCAGCATTGAGTCCACCCGTGCTTCCAAGTGTCTCACCCCAAGATTTTTGGCAATCCGCAGGCCTGCTAAGAAAGCCTCATATTCTGCCTCATTGTTGGTACTTTTAAAGTCTAACTTTATGGCATAAGTAAATTTGTGGCCCTCAGGATTAACAAATTTAAGGCCAGCTCCTGACCCTTCATTACTCGAAGCTCCGTCTGTAAATAGTGACCAAATCCGGTCTTGCTCAGGGGGGAACCGGAGTTTGCTGTTCAATCAAGCCCTCTTGTTATTTATTCTGTGGGACTTCTGTAACGAAGTCCGCTAACACTTGTCCTTTTATTGCGGGTCTGGGTTTGTACTCAATCGCATGTTCTCCCAATTCTATGGCCCAATTTTCCAATCGTCCAGACAATTTAGTTTACTCAGCACATTTTTCAACTTGTGCCCCGTTAGCACATTGATTGGGTGGCCCTGAAAATATCTGCGGAGACGCCTGGCAGCATAGACCAGTGCCAAAACCAGCTTTTCGAGCATTGAATATCTAGTTTCTGGGCCTCTCAACGTTCTACTAACATAGTAAATAGGTGTTTGGAGATTTTTTATATCCGTCAGTAGCACGACTCCAATGGAGATATAAGATGCTGATAAATAAAGTGTCAAAGGTTCTCCTGCGTGCGGTGCTGTTAGGGTAGGCAGTTCCATCAAACATTTTTTAACTTCTAAGAATGCTCTTTCTGGCTCCGCAGTCCATTTGAAATGTGCTTTCTTTAAGCAGTTCCTTAGAGTTGACACAAATGGGCAAGACTTTGCCGCATGATTAGCTAAGAACCTGTTTAAAGCAAAAAGCCTTCCATAAGTGTTTGTGCTTCTTTGAGGGAAGAAGGTGAAGGCATGCGGGCGACAACCTGTATTTTTTCTGGATTGGATTTAAAACCTGCACCCGTGACTATGCCGCCCAAGAATTTTCCTTCCTCCATCCCAAAGGAACACTTGCTGGGATTGAGTTTCATGTTGATCTTCCTCAAAGTATCAAACGTTTCCTTTATGTCCCTCAACATTTGATCCTCTTCAATGCTTTTTATGACCAAATCATCCATTTAAACTTCCAAGTTTCACCCAATTTGATCTTTGAAGGCCTCATCCATCAGTCGTTGATACGTAGTACCCGCGTTCTTTAATCCAAAAGGCATCATTTTGTAACAAAATGTGCCATGGTCAGTGCGGAACGCTGTTTTATCCTCGTCACATGCCGCCATGCAAATCTGGTGGTATTCTTTGTAAGCATCGAGGAAAAATTTGAACTTAAACGGGGCTACCGCGTCAACTTTGAGGTCAATCTCGGGCAATGGATAACAATCCTTTGGGCATACCTTGTTTAGATCTTTAAAATCTATGCACATCTGCCATGTTCCATTGCTCTAAGGAACGATGACCGATTAGTAACTCAAATTTGATACTGTATTTTGCGGATGATTCTAGCGTGTAAAAGATCTTGAACTTGTTCGTTCATGGCTTTGGTCTGCTTAGGACCCATCTTGCGTTTCTTTTGGACAATTGGCGTGAATGCTGTTCACTCGCAGTTTGTGTTCTGCAATCCTTCGCTGGACACCAGTCATGTCTGCGGGTAGCCAAGCGAAGATATCCATATTCTTTGGTAACAGTTGTTTCATAAATGTCCTTACTATCTCATAGATAACATGCCCAATTGGTATTGTTTGATCTGGAAATTTCTTGTTCAACACCCACTTTTCTGGTTCGGTTCTTTCAACTTGCTTTGGCACCTTACTTGGCTTTGAACTTTCTGTTGTGAAGCAATGACGCACTATGTGAATATCGACCTTCGGCCACACATGTGGCCTGGGCGATTTGCCACACTTTGGCTACAAAGTGTGGCTAAAAGGTCTTTGACCATGTTTGAAAACCTTCCAGAATGTTTTGGCCACACTTATTATTCTTCATGTGACCATTCTATACCTACTCAGGTACTTTTCGCCACACTTTGAAAAAAAACTGTGACAAAAACTAGCCACATTATAAAAACGTGTGGCGAAATGTGACCTACAACCATAGTTTGTTTGATCTTTGATACATGTGACCAAAAACACATGCATTAGCCACAAAATGTGACATTTAACTAGCCACATGTTTTAGTAGTGTGGCCAAATGTGACAAACGGCTACTGTATTGATAAGAGATGTGTCTAAAAGGTAAAAGATATAGCCACTTATATTACGTTGTGTGACCTAATGTCACATTTTCTAGCCACATTTTTAATAAAGTGGCGAAATATGACGAACAACCATTGTATTTATTAGTAATGTGGCTAAAACTCTTAAAATATATGGTCACTTATACGAGGTTGTGTGACCAAAGAGTAGTTTACTTTTATTTTTCCTAAGTTTTTTATTGTCACGGATACACTTATTATGTGTGGCTATAAGTGATAAATTGTCACACTTAAATTTTTTTAAGTGTGTCCAAATGTAATTAATGGCCACTTATACGAGGTTGTGTGACCAAAGAGTATCTTAGTTTTATTTTTTATAAGTTTTTTATTGTCACGGATACACTTATTATGTGTGACTATAAGTGAGAAATGGTCACACTTAAATTTTTATAAGTATGTCCAAATGTAATTAATGACCACTTATACGAGATTGTGTGACCAAAGAGTATGTTAGTTTTATTTTTTCTATGTTTTTTATTGTCACAGATACACTTATTATGTGTGGCTATAAGTGATAAATGGTCACACTAAAATATTTATTAGCGTGTCCAAACGTAATTAATGGTCACACGTTGATTTGACGAGCGGCGACGTCATCATTGCCTTTACAGTTTCTTGTGCCGCCAATTTCAAATTGTCAGGGAGATGTACCGCCGGGTTCCGATGGTGTTTAAATACCTGTCACAATCACAATCACAATCACAATCCACAATCACAATCCACAATCACAATCTACTTCCGATTTATTTCCGATAATGGCTTCTTCATGGATCGAACGTAAACCCGGTGATCATGCCCCCATCTACTACGACCCTACATTTTCACCATTTGTTTCCACTTTTCTTCCAGCGTCGTCCGGAAGAATCAAAGGGTGCGGTTTGTGGACTAAGTCCACCCTCAAACCTTCAAGTACCAACAACTTAACCGAATGGTTAGGTGGCTTGGGTACACGACTGCTGATTATTTCATCATTGTTATGGTAGTGCAGGGAATCGAGGTGGCGTACATTGAGTTGAACGACTTGGAGCACTTCAAGGCTGTGTCCGTTTATGGGGAATTTCGTAGTCAGGTGAACCTTCGCCTCCAAAGGCTTAAGGACTCCACCTACACCTTGGATGGCATGTACGAGAGGATCATGCCCTCTCATACTCCAGAAGAGAATCCGGATGTAGATTCGAATACGGAATCTGATGGCAAAACTCCAGAAGCCTCGAATCCGATGGATATCGATGTTGATTCCGATATGGAATCGGATGCTAGGAGTTAGTTTTACGTAATTTGGTTTTCTATATTAATATAAATGTTATTATTGTAAATGTTATTATATTTTGGTATTAATATGTTATGTGAATGTTATTATTGTAAATGTTATTATTAACTGTAAATGTTATTATTATATTTTCGTTGCGTATTTGAAGCGTAGTTGATGTTGATTTTTTTATAATTAACTTTAAAATAGATGTTAGTGTGAGTGAATAACAAAATAGACCTAAAATTTAATTTTTGGTAGTTGAGAGAGTAATTTATTGTAGTTCAGTTGATTTGTAGCGTATCTAGTAAGATATACTAGTTTTTTTATTTTAATTAACTTGAATGTAGGCTATTATTACATAAATATATTTCCAAGATTTCTGACAGGTATTTAAAACGTACAAAGCGTGTGATATACTAGTTTTTTTTATTTTAATTAACTTGAATGTAGGCTATCATTACATAAATATATTTCCAAGATTTTGGACAGGTAGTAGGTATAAATGTAATTAATTTATAAAATTAATTAGCTTCTGTGCGTTTCAAAGCGTGTGGAAACCATTTTGACAGGTAGTAATTAGTATGCAGTTATAGTGTGTTATACACTCAACAACCAACTGTATAACAATAGAGACTTTAATGACTGCAATAAAACTGGTGACTGAAATTTATTACACTTTTATATATGTTATGTGAATTCCAAACTTGGTCAAGCAGAAAAAATCTAAGGTTTTCACAGATCTTAAACTTCCAAAAGATCTTAGATTTTGATAAAATCCTTTCCAAAACTCAATGCTATCACCAAATCTTAAATCTAAGGTTACTGGTGATGGCATTGACTTTGGAAGCGGTTTTTCAAAACTGAATTTTATTTGTTCAAAGGCTTCTTCAAAGTCTGGAGGGTACAATTTTGGTATGCAGGTTAGTGAAAGAAGGGCATAATGATCTTTTTTTTTATAAAATGAGTTGATAATGTTTTGCAGGAAACTAGCTGTTGAAAAGTATGTTGAAACATAACCAAATAGAGGTTGTGGAAGAAACAAAACCATAAGACGGGAAATGATGACTGTCACCGAACCATGAACACTCTAGACAACATGATGCATTTTTGGGCTTTCTTTGTATTAATGTAACTATGATATAACACGAGTCAGTTATGAGTGTAATGACTTTATTGATCTTAATATGGTACACTACAAGTCAATTGTGACTTTTATCGATGTAACATGATGTATGTTTGAACTTGACACAAATTGACCAAAATAGCCAGAAGATGAAATGAATTCAACAAACCGGCCTGTACGTATAAGTAGTAATAGTATTAAAAACAACCAATATTTCTTTAGTTTGAATTAATAAGTACAAAGTAAAGAATTGTGATATCATGTATCACAACTATATTTAAACATTATTTACATCTAGCTAGCCGAACGAACACAACTGTTGGGTCGACAACCTCGACATCGGTGTCAATCTCCATTATGAATAATTGTAGGCTTTTTCCCGGGCCTCCAGTAATCATCCGGGGACTCATTACGAAGCATTTGATTTGATTGTACAAGTGGCAATGTATTACCCTCATGAGGGAAAGTTACCGTACTAAATTCCTCATTGACCTCGTCATACGAATGCCTATAATTCTTGGGTGGAGTCATGAGGACAACATGCTTTTTTCTATCCAGCTGATCTTGACCATAAAACACCTGACGTGCTTGCGAGGCCAATATGAACGGATCATCCTTGTGGTCAAATTTGTTAAGGTCGACCGACGTGTAACCAAGAATATCATGTTTGACATGTTTACGGTCTATGAAGACCGAAATTCTTTTAGTATGATAATCTAGGACCCATATCTCTTGCAAAATCCCAAAATAAAAGTTTTGTCCATACGTCACCACGTCTTTTTTGATATGCATGTCATCCGCCTCTACACCAACCCCGCTGAACTGGTAAACTCTACCATCATGAGATTTTGTACGAAATTCAAAACTGTTGATGTCGTACGAGTCGAATTTGTAAACGTCGCGGTGTGCTCCGTGTGCAATCCACTTTACGGTTTCCGATACAGAACCTGGGGAGCCCGCTAGCTCTCTTTCAACCTGAATTTCATTACAAGGATTAGATTCTTCACCTACATTGCAGAAACTATAAAAGAATTTTAAAAATTATAGAAGACTTAATAAATTGATCTACCTTGTCGCGTAACCAGTCACCAAACTTTAAAGTATACTCCTTCTCCAGCAATGCGTGTCGTTTACCAGGCATTTGGTTTTTCAAAGAGGTCTTGTGTTATCTGCAAGTAAGAGTATAATATAGTGTGAATTAATATATATATATATATATATATATATATATATATATATATATAGGGTGAGGTTATTATAAAAAATACAAAGTGTCTAAGAAGTGTAGGAAGAGATCTTGACCATTAGATATAGTTATTCAATGGTCAAGATGGAAAGTTGATCTAATTTATGATGTGTTATATTTTTGTACTTGTTTTATAACACACCAAGGACATAATCGTCTAGTGTGTTATATTATTTATGGAAAGTATCAATTTTAATTCTCCTAGAATATATAAAATCAAAATTTTCAAAAAAAAAAAAAAACAAAAAAACACTATAACATAAAAAATAAGAACTCGTAAATAAACAACTAAATATTTAAATAATATTGTGTTCTCATTTGATCATCACAACATAAATAACTAAAACAATTTGTGTATCATCATGAACATTTGTCTAGAACTAAAACACACTGACAACAAACTAAAACACAATGATAATAAAGTATGAACTTATCCATGATCCATATGAACTAAAATAAAATAAATTACAGAAACTACAAGTGATTATAAACTAAAACACAATAAAGGATCACTAATTTTGTTTTCTTATTATGACTTGATGACAGAAAACAATAAAATCACAACATTTTTATCCCAAAAATAAGTTGTTATTTATTATTTCATGTGTGCATTAGAAATATAGACGTGGCGCAAATAGACAACTAAATCAATATTTTATATTTATTATTGTTATAATTCTTTTCTTTTCTTTCGGTTCTATATAAGTCGATTTATTTTTGCAAAAAGTTCCATGGAGGAAGATGACTGTAGATGAAGATGATGATGCTTGGAAGGTTTTTAAAATATAATTAATAATAAAATAGTAATATGGAAGCTACCAAAATTTAAGGCATTTCTTAACCTACTGATTTTAATTCCAAAAAAAAAAAAAAACTATGGACAATCCTATCCTTGTGTGTTATAATTCCATCCAAGGGTTTATATTGTTTCCTACACTTCTCATGAAATTTTGTCTTTTTATTATAACCTTACTCTATATATATATATATATATATATACATACATACATATATATATATATATATTAATTTTGGGTGCGTTTGCTGAGCGTTTTAGGTTTTTAGCTTTGTTTTTTGCCTTTGAACGTCTCGCGTAACTACCGTACGTTAAGGCATTAGCGTACAGTAACTGCACCCTATATATATATATATATATATATATATATAATTTAGAGTATATATGTTAGTAATACTTACTCGATATACGGCGCTATTTCAGGCGTATTCTACAGCACATAGAAATGTTCTCTCTTGAAAAGATCAGGAGAAACTTCAACTGTTTTAACGCCTGTGACAGGAATTGTCTCCCCATTATCATCATGCTTATTATGTGGAATACCAACAGTACTCTTGATGTTTTTTTGGTATTCGCTCAGAAATTCGATTGTTTCTTCCGCAATGTTCTCCTCAGCAATGCACCCTTCTGGATAAGTTTTGTTTCGCACATGCCCTTTGATAACCTTCATACACCTTTCAAAGGGATACATCCATCGAAAGCATGGTGGCCCACATAATTTTATCTCTCTTACAAGGTGCACGGTTAAGTGAACCATGACATCAAAAAATGATGGCGGAAAGTACTTATCCAACAGGTACAGTGTAACTATTTGCTCTTCCTGCATCTTATCAAGCTCTTCTACAATGATTTCTTTGCTACAAATTGACTTGAAAAAAAAAACAAAGCCTGATTATAGCATTTCTCATTGGTTCTGGCATGATGGACCGTATTGCAAGGGGCAGAAACTGTTGCATAAGCATGTGATTATCATATGATTTAAGGCCTTGTAGCTTCCTTTCTTTAAGATTCACCAAACTAGAGAAGTTAGAACAATATCCTAGTGGAGCCTTCAGTTTATACAGTGTTTCAAGAAACATGTCTTTTTCTTGCGCTGATAATGTGAAGCATGCTGCAGGCAGTTCTGTATTGTTGCCTTTTGCTTTCGGTTGCAACTCCTTTTTAATCCCTAAAAACTCCAAATCCTTTCTAGCTGCCAATCCGTCTTTTGTCCTACCGGGAATGTTCAGCAACGTCCCGACAATACTTTCTGCCACATTCTTTTCAACATGCAACAAATCATTACAATGTTTGACATGTAAATACTTCCAATAGCTGAGCCGTTGGTACCATATGTTGAACTTCTTCCAATATGGATGCGGCGTTGTGTTATCCCTTTTCCTCTTACTCCCACTTAGGGATTCAGATCCCTTTCCCCATTCATTGTTAATGTTTTTGACCTCGTCGTATATCTCTTCCCCTGTCATAGGCTCTTTAGCGGTTCTCATCTCCTCTTTTCCGTTGAACGTCTTTTTTTGTTTTCTGAAAGGGTGGTCATGTGATAAATACCTTCCGTGGGCAGCATAACTCTGCTTCTTTGTGTGATAAAGTCGAACACACTGAGTGTCGCCCCGACACACCACACAACCTTTGAATCTACTGTAAGGGCAACCACATAGTGTACCAAGAGCAGGGTAATCATTAATCGTCCATAACACAATTGCACGTAGTGTAAACATTTTTTGTTTATATGCATCATATGTTGGCTCCCCGACCTCAAATAAAGATGCTAGATCGTCAATTAAAGGCTGTAAAAACACATCAATATTGTTTCCTGGCACTCCGGATATTAATAAGGAAAGCATGATGAATTTTCTTTTCATACACATCCAAGGTGGAAGGTTGTAAATTACTGCTAAAACAGGCCAGACACTGTGGTTTCTGTTGCTTCTATGTACGTCGACCCCATCAGTGCAAATCCCTAGACGAATATTTCTTGGATCGCTTCCGATGGTATCGGAGTACCTGTCATCTATGGCTTTCCATGCTGGTGAATCTGATGGGTGGCGTAAAACACCGGGTTTATTGGTACTCGTGGCATGCCATGTTAAATTCTCTGTTGTGGTCTTTGATTGAAAGAGGCGCTTGAATCGTGGAATAATGGGAAAGTACCACAGTACCTTAGCGGACGTGTTTATGTAAGTTTTGTTAGTCTTCTCATCCACCTTCCACCTTGACTTGTTACAAACTGGACATGCTTCCAAATCCTTGTAATCTTTATAGTAAATAATGCAGTTATTGATACACACATGTATCTTTTCGTATCCTGAGCCCATTGCCTTCATCATCCTTTTGCCCTCATACATATTATTTACCATTTCGTTATCTGCAGGTAGCATCTTTTTCAACAATTTCAGAAGTTCATCAACGAACTTATGAGATACCCCGTGCTTGCTCTTCAAGTTGAGTATTTGTACTAATGCAGACAACTTGGTGAAGTCAAGACATCCTTTATATAGGGGCTTCTCAGCGTCAACAAGTAGTTGTAGAAACTGTTGATACTTCTTGTCGCCTTTGAAATTGTCTTTTGTAGCATTTACCATTTCTACAGTTTCACAGGCATCTGTTGGAATGTTGGTGTCAACAAACCCAGTATTATTATCATAATTGTTGGAATGCAGGTGCAGGCAAACCCAGTATTATCAACATAATTAGTTGGAATGTTGGTGTCTCTCCATGTTTTATCTAAGTAGTATAATTCTTATCAATTCCAAACCTGTACAAGTGATGTTCTACATCGTCTACACTAAGAGATACGTGGTTTAGACACCGAACACATGGACATGAAACATAAATTGGTGGTGATGTCTCCTTGCAATTACGAACTGCAAAATGTAGAAATGCCTTAACACTATCTCTATATGCTTTACTGCACCTGTCGCCTACTAACATCCAAAACTTATCCATCTTCCAAGAATTTTTTTATTAACTGTGTCATCAACGATATATATATATATATATATATATATATATATATATATATATATATATATATATATATATATACTAATTAACGCCAATAAATGTAACTGACTAAAAGCAAAAATATTTGGTACTCACATGAGATTAATGAAGTTGTTTGGTAGGATTGAGATTGATGAGAGTTCAATAAATACACTAGCAGATCATTTATTAGGGATCGGTGAGATTGTGAGATTTTATTTGGTCAATACTAATTGATTTGTGAGTCTTCCAGAAGATAACTCGATTAATTGGCGGGTAAAAATGAAAATTTTAAACTTCTAAATTTCGTTATATAAATATTAGAAGAGGTTCTATTACGTTCTCAAGGTGTAGCTGATATAATGCTAAATATATATGTTTCCCATGCTTATTTTATTTAATATTTTAATAGTTTTTATTCGTTTTTAGTCGAGATTTGTATACTACTAACGTTTTTATGTTTTGTAGGTTCCGGGATTTGATCGTGATTAAAAAGGGCGAAAAACGAGCCGAAACGGAGATCCGGAATGCGTCAGGAAGAGTCAGAACAGAGGACCGGTCAGACCGGACCGGTCTGACCCCCCCATGAAAAAGCACGCCGCGCCGCGCGAAGGGGGGAGGCCAAACCCGGCCGCGCGACGCCTAGGCAACACTGGGCTAGTTTTATTTCGTTTTTGCTTCTAGTCGGGCCTTGTTTTAGGCATTTAAACACCTTTAACTTAAACCTGACATAACCTGAAAGCCACCAGCCGAATTGGAGAGTTCTTGGAGCTATTTTACGAGTCTTGTGGTGATTTTGAAGGCAAGAGGACAACCGGTGAAGAGCTACACGTTTACGTTTAGAGATTACGGGTTTTATCGCCTTTAATTCTTCGTTCTTTAGTTTTTCACCATGTTTTCATTATTATTTGTTTTGTTTGATTTAGACTTTAATATGCTAGGCTAAATTCCATAAACTACCTAGGTCGTGATGAACCTTAGTTCGGTCTGATTTTATTTGGATTTCGATTTGTTATGGATTTTATGTTCTAAGTAAATGATTGAGTTTGATTTAATTGATGCGTATGATTGCTTGATTTTGTTTACTTGAATTTATTGTTTCACATTGCCCTTGTTGATTGTTTCATAGGATAGGGTTTTGTTAGGTCATTTACTGTGTGTTCTTGACTAGTTTATGATTAATATCGATTAAAATCATAGAAACAATAAAATCAATTAAATAGATAAAAGTGAACTGCCAGCCTAGAAAGCTGTAAGGTGATAGGCTATTGATAGATCTTTGTTGGTCAGGATTGCTAGATTTAGTTCTTCGTAAGGAGTCCGTCTAGGTTTGATTGTCAGCTTAGTCGATTAAGTTAATTGAGTCTGCTTTGCTATCTTTGAATTCCGCGCTGTAAGGTAGGTTTTCGTCATAAAAGATACTTAGACATAAGCGATTAAATAACCGTAAGGAAGTTTAATATAAAACTGGTGATTCTTAAAACTTGTTAGAAATCCATAGGCGTCTTCTTGAAGTTCAAGGGTCCTGTTCGGGTTTTCTGTCAAGGGTCTATTTTATGATCCCAGTTCCATAACTTGCGTTTTCCATTTAATTAATAACCGTAACTTTGGGGATTCTGGCCTGGGTAGTTATCTTTGTCATCTGAATTAATCTAAGTGTTTAATTGTTTATTAGTTTAAAATTAATTAGGTTAATGTTTTATATTAAATTAATTAATTAAGTTTAAGGTAATGATTATGTTTTATTATTATTATTATATTAATTAGGTTTAGGGTTTTAATTAGTTTAATATTAGTTTTAGTAGTTATGTAATTTTTAGTTAAGTATTAGTTTTAATTAATTATTAGTATTAAATTCCCCCTCAAATATTATTAATAAATAGTCGTATCTTGTAATCGAGTCTAATTTGCTAGTTTCGTAATTTAAAGAGTCTCGTGGGTTCGATATCCGGACTTACTTAGCTGTACTAGAGTCGACCGGTTCACTTGCAGGTTAGTAGTTTAAGTTAAGTTTAAGGGTCTAGAGTATTACTTAGTGTCTAGATTAGTATAATTTTTGTAATTTATTTTATAGCTACTTTTAGCACATCAGTAGCTCAAACGGTTGAGGTGCTTGTGATTAAACATAGATTGCAAATATCGCGGGTTCGAAACTCAGGAGGGGACATATTTTTATTGATTTTTTATAAAAATGATGTGTGAAAATATATAAAAAATAAAACACGAATCGCAACTAAGCTTAAAAAAAACCAAACAGTCTATCATAGTTCACACAAACGGCAAGTGTACCGGTTGCGTATAGCAAGGATGAGGAAAGTCCGGATATCGAACTCGAAGATACGTGAGAACGGCTCAGATTATAAACCTTAATTCAAGTCCTACCTTAAAATATTTAATTGATTTTATTTTTCTTTAATTATTTTTTTTATATTTTATTTTAATTAATTTAAACTAACTGAAAAACTTAACAAGACTTAACGGCACTAACGGAGCTCTCAAATATGATGAAGGTGAACCACCTAAGTAAGGTATCTTGACAACTATCAACGACGCTCAGGTGACAACGAACACATAAACCCGGGTTCTGATGATAATCTAACTAGACAATGATAAGGAAAATTTGGTCCCCACGGTTAGTTTTACTAAGGACCCCTAAAAACGTTTAGAAAGAACGATAAAGCACGGTTGATTTTCTAAGTACCCAATTGATTTATTATTTGGTCCGTATCAAAATCACAAATTCCTCTAAAGCTCGTAATCGTAACAAACCTAGGGAATAAGGGGTAATTCAATATTAAAGATTAAACAATTCAGCTTACAAATTAACCTAATCAACGGCTAGAAAACCGCACGTGGTCTCGCAACGGCAAACTAAATAGAATAGACCAAAGAGATAAACCAACTCCTAATGTCTTGGTCCAACTAAAAGAAGATGAACCATTGATATGAACAACTTTAACCAAACAAACCCTATGGTGACGTCTACCACAAATAACCAAAAACACCAAGTAATTAGTCTAACATGCAATCCTAAACCAAACACGAAACTAATTCATGTAAAGATACAATCACACGGGATTTAATTAATATAATATTGAACAATCTCACTAGGAATCATAGAATAAAATCATAATAATATGAACTTGACACTAGAAAATCAATTATATGTTCGTTACTCAACCCAAACAGTCGTCAATACATCGCCAATCAACCAAACCTAGGTAGTTCTATTAGATTTAGCTACTAATATTAATAATGATAAAAGCCAAATGGAAATATATAGTAGCCAAACTCATGATAATAATAACTGAAACTAAATAACAATTGAGTTTTAAATAAAAGATGAACAGTGAACAAACCAAAAAGAAAATATTCCTCTTTCAAGAATATGTGTCTCTCTTCCTTCAATGCAGCTCCTGTTTTTTTTTTTTTTTTTTTTGAATGTTCAAGCTTTTCTCCTACTATTTACATTATACCGTCAATGCCAGGAATCGAACCCTAGACCTCTCACCCAAAGGCCAAAGCCTTTACCATCCCACCAAAGTGGTGATGGCAATGCAGCTCCTGTGTACTCTCCAAAACAGTACGCCGCCACTGTGTACAAATAATAATAATAATAATAATAATATATATTGTGCTCCTAATATTAACCAAACCTAGGTAGTTCTATTAGATTTAGCTACTAATATTAATAATGATAAAAGCCAAATGGAAATTTATAGTAGCCAAACTCATGATAATAATAACTGAAACTAAATAACAATTGAGTTTTAAATAAAAGATGAACAGTGAACAAACCAAAAAGAAAATATTCCTCTTTCAAGAATATGTGTCTCTCTTCCTTCGATGCAGCTCCTGTTTTTTTTTTTTTTTTTTGAATGTTCAAGCTTTTCTCCTACTATTTACATTATACCGTCAATGCCAGGAATCGAACCCTAGACCTCTCACCCAAAGGCCAAAGCCTTTACCATCCCACCAAAGTGGTGATGGCAATGCAGCTCCTGTGTACTCTCCAAAACAGTACGCCGCCACTGTGTACAAATAATAATAATAATAATATATATTGTGCTCCTCTTCTGCGCGATGCTGCTCCACTCAAAAAAAAAGCACGGCCGTAGGGTTCTCCTTATTTTCTGCCTCTTCTTTGTTTAATATACGATGTTGGAAAACTTATTTTGCAAGTCAAAGTCCAGCCCACAATTATTTGATTGATTAGCTTCCTTGGGTCTACAATAATAATAATAATTCACGTAAGTTTAGTGAACTGAAATTGAATTTACCATAGAACAATAATACTATTAATATAATAATAATAATAATAATAATAATAATAATAATAATAATAATAATATTGTTATTATTCAATCGTGACTAACCCTTCATATTTTATTCTTCTTTTTTTTTATAATTAAGGAAAAGAAAAATAATGACAAATAAAATTTGTCAAAAGTTTGCTCGTTGGTTTAGTAAAATTGTTTCAGTTTAGCTCGTTGACTTTTGAAACCATTAAAATTTGAATATGAGCCACATAGAAATGTTATTCAATAAAAACTAGCTCGAAACCAATTAAAAGTGTATGAAATATTAATATTATTTATATATAATTTAGACCCAATCAAATATTCCCACACTTAAACATTTTTCGTCCCTGAAAAAGAAATCTACACAGGATCATAACCAATTGAAAACAACAAACTCCCAGATTATTTTATATTATTAAAACAATAGAAACAGCTCGACATATTGACCGCGATTGCCGATATCGTTGTCCACTTAAACCCAGCCACTAACCAATCAAACCCCCCTTTGCATTAAGCATTTTAAGTCAAAAAAAATCAACGCTACACCTACCCTATCTCAGACAAAGAGAGCTAGAAGAACTAGACTCGAAGCAAACTGGCTCGACAAATCACCATAAGCCAAGGACTCGTTACTGGTACTAATTAGATGCACTCGGTGAAATTTAATGGATGAATGGTCATGTGGAGGTCGTACGAGCTATTCCTAAATATTATTGGACTTTGTCCTATAGATTCCTAATTTGATATTTATTGACTAAGAACCTTCGAGCCCCAATAGTGTATTCTCAGAGTCACCATCCCCTTGGTAACACGTAAACTCTAAGTCCCGTCTAGTATGTGCATCTTTGGCCTCTTTTACTAACTTTAAATAATGTTTCTTTAGCTTTTACAATACATAACTTTCTTCACAAGCACTTGCTTTTCTTGAACAACTTTTCAGAGTAAACATACATAACTTTCAATACATATTTCTTTTCTTTTTTTTTTGCAATCTTTTAAATCACCCTAAAATATATAACTATTTCTAAGCTCGTAAAAAGATGGACATGTGGTGTTACTGGTTTTGAGTGCATCTAAGTATAACCATCTCAAAGTTTTCAGATTATGGTAATCCTCCCTAAGCATCGAAATTCAGTTTCACCATTTTTCAAATTATTATATATATAAAAATTACTAAAGAGGACTATAAAACCTAGTTGGGCATACCGACACATCCCAAATCAGATATGTGACCCATCCCTTCTTTTATTATTATATTATATATTTCAAAAGTTCTGAGAGTTCGTTAGCACATTGGTAATAATATCATTTCCTGCTTAACGTAGAACAAAAATAATTTTCAATGGACATTTTTCTGTAAAACTCTTTTTTTTCATATTCAGTCGCCCCAGCCACTTTCAGTTTTCGGGTCAATGACTATCTCGTATGTCTACAGGTAGATAACAGGACCAAACATATACAAGTATATGTCCCTCGAACTTATGTAGCCGACATAATTTTCAGCGTAAGACCAAAACAACTTTTTTATTTTTATTTTATTTTTATTTTTATTTTTTTTATTTTTATTTTTTTATTATATATATATATATTTGTTAAATATTTTAATTTTTTTTACAACTAAGTAAAATAAATTCTCATCCTCACACTTAGAATGCAATCGTCCTCGATTAGCACAAGGAAAAGAAATAAAATAAAATAAAAATAAAAATAAAAATTTTCAAGAATAAAACAGAGAACGTGTTACTCCCCTGGTTTATATGCGGAATCTTCATCGGCTGTGTATCAATCAAGCGACCGTATAGCATTTCATTTGCGGCCTCAACCCCGGGAGAACCAGTTCCAAAACGCCATCAGAACTACCATGCGCATAATAATACCTGCAATAACTCAAACTCGCTCGCATGTAGCGGCGTACAAAACATAAAACAAAAACATAAGAAATAAAATATTTTTGTGTTTTTGTATTTTTTATAATTTTTTTGGCTTTTGTTGGTTTTATATATTTTTTATTATTATTTTATTTATAAATGAAAAGACAAACAGAATACCCTCAAAATCAGCTGCTCAAATGGAGATTGAGTACGAGCGACTTCAATTGGGAGGATCCTTAGTAACAAAAAAAATAGAAACAGATAAACAAATACTTGGGCTGCCTCCCGAGAGCGCTTGGTTTAAAGGGTCCTCAGCCTGACCCCTCTCTCACTTCTAACCCAAAGATGCTGTAAGGCGCAAAACCTCGCCTTCCTCCATGCTCGCCTTCTCACCAATGTAGTGCTTCAGACGGTGATCATTAACTTTGAAGCTTCCATTCTTATCTTCAACCTCTACTACTCCAGACGGGAAAAACTTCCTTGAACGTGTACGGTCCATACCATCGGGACTTAAGCTTTCCCAGAAATAATTTGAGTCGGGAATTAAACAAGAGTACGACGTCCCCACACTTGAACTATTTATCACATCTCAACTTCCTATCATGCAGCTCTTTAGTCCTCAACTTATAATTATACGAATGTGCATAAGCATGATCGCGGAGCTCCTCTAACTCATGTATCTGATGGAAACGATTATCTCCAGCAGTCGAAAGATCAAGGTTGACTGTTTGAAGCGCCCAAGAAGCACGATGCTCCAACTCAACAGGCAGATGATAGGCTTTCCCATAAATCATCCGAAACGGTGTGGAACCAGTCGAAGTTTTGTACGCTATATGGAAAGCCCACAAAGCATCATCTAATTTGTCGAACCAATCCTTTCGGTTTAGCCCAACCGTTTTATCAAGAATGCGTTTGATGCCCCGGTTACTCACTTCCACCTATCCACTGGTCTGTTGGTGGTATGCAGTCGCAAGCCGATGGGTGACCCCATAGCGTTGCAACGCCTTCTCCATGCGCGTTGCAGAAGTGAGTACCTCGATCGCTGATCAAGGCTTTCGGTACACCAAAACGAGAGAAAATATTTCTCAGAAATCTCACTACAACTCGGGCATCGTTAGTGGGAAAGGCTCTGGCCTCGACCCACTTGGAGACATAATCAACCGCCACAAGTATGTACTTGTTCTCTCTAGAAGACGGGAACGGGCCCATAAAATCAATACCCCAAATGTCAAAAATCTAGCAAACCTGAATAGTAGTTTGGGGCATCTCATTTCAGGATGAGATGTTACCGACACGCTGGCATCGATCACAGCTTTTAACGAACGCATGAGCATCTTTGAAAATCGAAGGCCAATAGAATCCTGAATCGAAGACCTTCTTAGCAGTAAGAACAACACCATGGTGACCTCCTATCGGTCCCTCATGGAAGTGGCTCAAAATCCCCCACCCTTCTTCAACATCCACACATCTCATCACCAGCTGATCAGCACCTATACGAAAAAGAAATGGGCCGTCCCAAATGTAGAACTTTACGTCAGCAAAGAATTTCTTCTTTTGCTGGTGAGACATCCTCTTAGGGAGGGAACCATCGACGAGGAAATTCGCGATATCGGCAAACCATGGGTAGCCATCATCCTGGGCTCTAACAAACATGAGATTCTCTATCGGGAAATGGTCATTGATGATGACCCCAGCATCTCCAATCTCGGCTCTCTCAAGACGTGACAAGTGATCAGCCGCTGCGTTCTCGGCCCCCTTTTTATCATGAATTTCAATATCAAACTCCTGAAGTAGCAGGATCCATCGGATGAGACGAGGCTTAGCGTCCTACTTGTTGAAAAGATAATGAATGGCAAAATGATCCGTGTAGACGATTTTTTTGGACAGAACAAGATAAGACCTAAACTTATCAAAGGCGAACACCACAGCTAACAACTCTTTCTCGGTGGTGGTGTAATTCTCCTGAGCACCGTTTAGGGTTCGGCTCGCATACTAGATCGGGTGGAAGTGCTTCTCCTTCCACTGTCCAAGCAATGCTCCTACAACATAGTCGCTCGCATCGCACATCAATTCGAATGGCATAGACCAGTCGGGAGCAATCATAATCTGTGCGTTAATGAGTTTGTCTTTTAGAAGATCAAAAGCCTCGATACACTGTTCAGAGAAGACAAATTGAGTGTCTTTCTCCAGTAGCTTGGTCATCGGTCTCGCAATTTTTGAGAAATCTTTGATGAACCGGCAATAGAAACCAGCATGACCTAAGAAGCTACGTATGGATCTCAAAGAAGTGGGCGGGGGAATATTAGAAATGGTTTCAATATTAGCTCGATCGACTTCGATCCCCACACTCGTGATCCTATGTTCTAAAACGATGCCCTCGCGTACCATGAAGTGACACTTCTCCCAGTTGAGGACTAGGTTGGTGTCGACGCAACGAGCCATCATCCTATCAAGGTTGGAGAGACAATGATCGAAAGAATTCCCGAAGACAGAAAAATCGTCCATGAAGACCTCCATGGAATCCTCGATCATGTCGTGAAAGATCGCCACCATACATCGCTGGAAAGTAGCTGGAGCGTTACAGAGTCCAAAGGGCATGAGTTTATAGGCAAACGTGCCGTAGGGGCATGTGAAAGTGGTTTTCTCCTGATCGCCGGGAGAGATAGGGATTTGGAAATACCCGGAGAAACCATCTAGAAAACAGTAGTACTGTTGACCTGCCAAACGCTCTAGCATCTGATCAATGAAAGGCAGAGGAAAATGATCTTTCCTAGTGGCATCGTTCAGTCTGCGGTAGTCGATGCAGACTCTCCAACCGGCCACGGTCCTAGTGGGAATAAGCTTGTTCCTTTCATTGGTGACGACAGTCATGCCACCCTTCTTGGGAACCACTTGGACCGGACTCACCCAGGCGCTATCAGAGATGGGAAAAATGATTCCCGCGTCAAGGAGTTCGATGATTTCTTTCTTAACGACCTCTAGCATTTTCGGATTAAGCCTCAGTTGAGGCTGAACGACGGATTTGAAATTATCCTCCATGAGGATTTTATGAGTGCAGAACGAGGGACTAATCCCTTTAATGTCAATAATCTTCCATGTTATCGCCTCCTTATGCGCTTTCAGCACCTTCAACAACTTCAACTTCTCGACCTCCGTTAAGGCAGACGCGATGATGACGGGTAACTTCCTCTCCTCGTCCAAAAATGCATACTCCAAATGATCGGATAGATCCTTAAGTTCTAAGGAAGGAGGAGGGCTGTCAACGGAAGGCCAGTCTCTAGGATCGTCTCGCACGATCTCAACAGTTGACTCTGAATCTAGGGGTGGTGACACGGTGTCATCCATCAATAGTTGAGTGGTCATGGCAACCATCTCGACCTCTGAAATCTCCCTATCGAGAATCTGTGGGTCCAAGTTAGGTCCTCCACAGATGTCAGTGAAAAACTCTCGCACATTAGAAACGATGGTGTCAACGAAATACATGGAGCCGTCCGCCGATTTGGGGTGTTTGAGTGACTGTCTTACGTCAAAGGTAACATTATCGTCCCCAACTTTCAGAATTAATTTGCCCTCACGGATGTCGATCAACGCCTGTGCGGTAGCAAGGAATGGTCGGCCTAAAATGAGCGGGACACTATCATCCTCATTCATAGCCAGAATCACAAAGTCCACCGGGAAGATGAACTTGTCGATACGAACAAGCATGTTCTCGACCACCCCTCGCGGGTATTTCACGGAACGATCAGCAAGCTGGATACTCATTCGGGTTGGCCTCGGTTCGCCAAGACCCAACTTACTGAACAAAGTATACGACATGAGATTGATACTGGGAATTGTGAACCGTATCGTCACCTAAGATGCAGGGAATTGTGAAACTCCCAGGATCAGCCATCTTTTCAAGCAACTTGCTCTGCAACACTGCAGAGCAACCAACACTCAACGGAATAGAATAGACCTTAGCTAGCTTCTCATTATTGGAAAGAATGTCCTTGAGAAATTTGGCATATTTGGGCATCTGAGTGAGCCCCTCAAGGAAAGGAATGTTCAGGTGAAGTTGTTTGAGAAGTTCAAGGAACTTGGAGTTTTTCTCCTCGTCTCTATCCGATCGGAGTCTTCCAGGATAAGGCAATTTGGGTTTGTAGACTCTCAGATGTGGGTTAGATGATGATGAAGGTTTATCGGTTGGCTTCGTACTCGCTGGAATAGTCTGTTGGTGTGCCTTGGCCGGAGGAGGCTCTATCTGGATCTCCTCGTCCAATTGCTCCTCTTCATTGACTGCAGGTTTGACAACTCTCGAAGGATCAGCTTCTCTTTCTCTTCTAGCACTGCTCCTAGTAGTCACTGCTTTGGCGAACTCTCTCAGATTTTTTTCGGTATTACTCGGTAGTGAACCTGGTGCTCTTTCGGAAAACTGGCTGGCAATCTCTCCGACGTGACGCTCAAGATTAGCTAGAGATGTGGCTTGGTTCTTCAACATAGCACCGTGTTCCGCAAACTTTGCCTCATTTGTCACTCGGTTCCTCTCATCCGCTTTAGTAGGTCAGCCATCATCTCCTCCAGTGAGGCTTTCTTCTCCTCTCTCCCCACTTGTTCCGAACTTTCCTGACTTGAACTCCCCTGCCCGAATAGATTCTCTCGACGCTGGTTTTGGTATTGGGCTTGGTAGCCACTGGCCTGTCCCCCACGATAGTTATTCTGTTTTCTCCAGCCAATGTTCCCGCCGAAGGCGGTGTTTTGATACCTCAAGGGGTTGTTGACAAAGTCAACCTCCTCTTGATTGCTACCAGACTTAACAGGACAGTCAATGGTGTTGTGACCCCCTCGGTAAACCTCACACATCGCGACGCTCTTAACGGTAAGATCTCTAACGAGTTTGTTCAAAGCATAAATCTGCGCCTGCATGCTAGTGTTTGAATCGACCTGAAGTACTCCTCTCGATGACGTGGAAGAATTTCTGCCCCCGTTCCCCTCATAGCTCTCTGCTAGATCATCAAAAAGGACGACGCACTCATCGGGATCTTTCTTATTAAGGAGGTTCCCGTTAGCAGTCTGGTTCAACATCTCTCTCACGTGCTGTGTGGCTCCATTGTAGAATTTCTCGATGTGAATCCACTTGTCTAAACCGTGGTGAGGACAACTATAAAGTAGGTCCTTGAATCTTTCCCAAACTTCCCCGAAAGACTCGTCGGACCTCATGCGGAAGGAACAAATCTCCTCACGGAGTCGAGCGGATTTAGATGGCGGAAAGAATTTGGTCATGAATTTCTCTTGAAGGCCCGCCCAAGTGGTGATGGATCCAGCAGGTAGTGACTTCAGCCATTTGTAGGCTTTGCCGGTGAGTGAGAAGGGAAAAAGACGGAGATAGATGGCTTCATCGTTCATGTTGCCAATATTGAAAGTTTCGCAGATTTGAACCAACATGTCGATGTGGTTTGAAGGATCTTCGCTCTCTAGCCCTTCGAATTGGAGTGCGGTTTTTATGAGTTGCATGACGTGGGCAGGAATGGACAAGTTGCCAGCGGCGGCACCGTTCGGTAAAGTGATGCTTGAATGAGGATTCGTTGTCGGCCTACCATAGTCAGCTACTACTCTCCTAGGCGGTTGGTCACCCTGTTTCTATCCCTAGAAGAAGTGGAAGAAACAGAAGAAGATGAATCAGAATCTGTCAGTGAAACAAAACGCTCTCTCTCGGGCTGGACTTTCTCGGTATCGTCAGACGTTTCAAGCTTCGGCGGTCCTTGTGAGCGGGTATGACGCATACGACTAAAAAGAAAAACTAAAATTAACTAGGCTAAATTTAAACTAAAAACAAATAAAAGCAAATAAACAAGTCAAAAGAAAACAAGTAAGTCCCCAAACTCGGGTCGTTCTCTAATCGCCTCAAACCGTGTCCTCGGCAACGGCGCCAAAAACTTGATGTGCGAAAATATATATAAAAATAAAACACGAATCGCAAATAAGCTTAAAAAAAACCAAACAGTCTATCCTAGTTCACACAAACGGCAAGTGTACCGGTTGCGTATAGAAAAGATGAGGAAAATCCGGATATCGAACTCGAAGACACGTGAGAACGGCTTAGATTATAAACCTTAATTCAACTCCTACCTTAAAATATTTAATTGATTTTATTATTCTTTTATTATTTTTTTATATTTTATTTTAATTAATTTAAACTAAATTAACTTAACGAAACTAACTGAAAAACTTAACAAGACTTAACGGCACTAACGAAGCTCTCAAATATGATGAAGGTGAACCACCTAGGTAAGGTATCTTGACAACTATCAACGACGCTCAGGTGACAACGAACACATAAAACCGGGTTCTGAAGATAATCTAACTAGACAATGATAAGGGAAAACAGGTCCCCACGATCAGTTTTACTAAAGACCCCTAAAAACGTTTAGAAAGAACGATAAAGCACAGTTGATTTTCTAAGTACCCAATTGATTTATTACTTGGTCTGCATCAAAATCACAAATTCCTCTAAAGCTCGTAATCGTAACAAACCTAGGGAATAAGGGGTAATTCAATATTAAAGATTAAATAATTCGGCTTACAAATTAACCTAATCAACGGCTATAAAACCGCACGTGGTCTCGCAACGGCAAACTAAATCGAATAGACCAAAGAGATAAACCAACTCCTAATGTCTTCGTCCAACTAAAAGGAGATGAACCATTGATATGAACAACTTTAACCAAACAAACCCTATGGTGACGTCTACCACAAATAACCAAAAACACCAAGTAATTAGTCTAACATGCAATCCTAAACCAAACACAAAACTAATTAATGTAATATTGAACAAACTCACTAGCAATCATAGAATAAAATCATAATAATATGAACTTGACACTAGAAAATCAATTATATGTTCGTTACTCAACCCAAACAGTCGCCAATCAACCAAACCTAGGTAGTTCTATTAGATTTAGCTACTCATATTAATAATAATAAAAACCAAATAGAAATATATAGTAGCCAAACTCATGATAATAATAACTGAAACTAAATAATAATTGAGTTTTAAATAAAAGATGAACAGTGAACAAACCAAAAAGAAAATATTCCTCTTTCAAGAATATGTGTCTCTCTTCCTTCGATGCAGCTCCTGTGTACTTTCCAAAACACTACGCCGCCACTCTGTACAAATAATAATAATATATATTGTGCTTCTCTTCTGCGCGATGCTGCTCCACTCAAAAAAACCACGGTGGTAGGGTTCTCCTCCTTATTTTCTGCCTCTTCTTTGTTTAATATACGATGTTGGAAAACTTATTTTGCAAGTCAAAGTTCAGCCCACAATTATTTGATTGATTAGCTTCCTTGGGTCTACAATATTAATAATAATTCACGTAAGTTTAGTGAACTGAAATTGAATTTACCATAGAATAATAATACTATTAATATAATAATAATAATAATATTGTTATTATTCAATCGTGACTAACCCTTCATATTTTATTCTTTTTTTTCTATAATTAAGGAAAAGAAAAATAATGACAAATAAAATTTGTCAAAAGTTTGTTCGTTGGTTTAGTAAAATTGTTTCAGTTTAGCTCGTTGACTCTTGAAACCATTAAAATTTGATGTAAGGCCCCGAACCCGGTAGCCCTACTTTAGCGTCGGATTTACTCATAAACACAGTTCTTCAAATCAGAGTTTATTAAAACTTTTCGCGGAATATAAAACATCAATCATTTGTTACAAAACGTTAAACCTTTTCTTTGATACCATAACACAAAACTTTATATTTAAAACATCTTTACTTCTTTCTTCAGATGCCAGCCGTTCAATCCATGCCGTGTGTCATCCTCATGCTAACTCTGTAATCAGCTCACCTGCGTGCATACTAAAAGTCAGCTACGCTGAGTGAGTTCTAGTTAATCGAACGCCATACAATACATACACATACATACATATCCGTAGATACATATCCATACTTCACTAGTTACCCTTCTGTTCTACTTACATACTTGCTACCATACATACATACATATCTACAATCACTAACCTCAGTCTACCGAGAGTACGTTCATAGTTCACCGTCTATACCTGTACTCAAGGTCGTGAACACGTACAAAGGTCCGCAGTCCTTACCTATGTTCACCATTTATGGTACGTGCAAGGTCCGCAGTCCTTCCCTATACCATCCTACATCCACAACACGTACAAGGTCCACAGTCCTCCCCTATGTTGCAACCTAAACCATAGCACGTACGAGGTCCGCAGTCCTCCCCTATGCTACCACAATACAACTACAGCACGTATAAGGTCCACAGTCCTTTCCTATGCTGATGCCTATCTATAATACGTAGAAGGTCCGCAGTCCTTAACTACGTTGTCGTCTATTATCTGTAACACGTATAAGGCCCACCGTCCCTATCTACGTTTACATCTATCATCTACTTTACGTATAAGGCCCGCAGTCCTTAACTACGTTTACATCTATCATCTACTTTACGTATAAGGCCCGCAGTCCTTAACTACGCCATCACCAGCCGAGTCTATGTCCGACAAAAGCTAGAGGGATTTGCCATCCTAACTTACTATGTCGAACGTAGAACTCACATACCATTCGTGTACCTGTATACACCTACTTCACATATACAATAATTACATCATAGCATAAGAACACCCTAGGCGTTCTTTACATCATTCATTTAACAACCATACCTCTTGTCGATACGTGCAATATCCGAAGATCGTTCACGCCCCGACAAGTATTCATTTGTAATGTTCATACATCTTCGATGTATAATATTCGTACCTTTATTTTTGACCTGACAGTACGCGCAATATCCGAAGATCGTTCGCGTACCGACAAGCAACCATTCATATCCATCACATATATCACATATGGCATACACTTATCACTTAGGATAAATGTATTAACAACACATCGAGTATGCACACAGCCCCGAAAACATAACACATAAATGGGGCTAGAAACTCACCTGAATACTGTTACGCTCTCCGTTAATAGTTATTCCCCTCTTGAGCTGTGCACGGCTAACTGTATAATATTTACACGTATCAATTAGCTACTACTACTTATGTTGCGTTTCAATCTTTATATGACCCACAACGAACGGGGGTCCGGGGGCAGCGCCCCTGGTAGCGGGGTTCTAGGGGCGGCAGCCCCTAGCGGGGTCCAAGGGGCAGAGCCCCTGGCTGGGGTTAAGCTGCAAGGTCAGCTTGGAAAAATTTTATTTTCGATAACTGCCTTAACACATTTTCCATTAGGTTTTTAATTTATTTTCTAAACGAACCTCACTTCAGGCGAAGTTAAACCTCGGGCGAACTTGGCTTCAGGCGAAGTTAAACCTTAGGCGAACTTGGCTTCAGGCGAAGTTAAACCTTAGGCGAACTTGGCTTCAGGCGAAGTTAAACCTTAGGCGAACTTGGCTTCAGGCGAAGTTATCCTTAGGCGAACTTGGCTTCAGGCGAAGTTATCCTTAGGCGAACTTGGCCGTAGGCGAAGTTATCCTTAGGCGAAGTTACGCTTGAAGGCGAAGTTACGCTTGCAGGCGAACTTAATCTTGCAGGCGAACTTAATCTTGCAGGCGAAGTTGTCGCGCTGCAGATCTGTTTGCCCATAACTCCTTCGTTTCTTAGCCAAATAACTCGATTTTGGTACCCACGGAACCGTATGATCGGCGCCTACAAACCCCAACCATCAAATCGGCCTAAAATCGACGTTTTAGGGGTCCGATTTGGGCAGTTGGGTTTCGGGTCCGGTTAACCCATCCAATCCTAACCATTTTCAGTAATAATAGCTTTGTTAGATTAGTTCTTACCTTACCAACTCAGATCTATCAACAAATCTCGGGTCTCGGCTTCGAATCTAGATCGGTTAGAATGTGTGTGTTTTGAGGGTGTAAGGAGTGTGTGTTAGGGAGTTTGGTGAGAAATGAGATATTTTGGGATTTTGGGGGTATTTATATCCCTGAAATCCCATTCTCATTTAACCTATCTCAATTAACCCAAGTCCATAACCCACTTCCATTACCCGACACTAGCCCGACCCATACCAACTCCTATTCTTTTATTTATTTCCTGATAACCCGAGTAAACTTCCCATCTATTAATAAGTAATATAATTAATATTACCTTTGAAATTTCGGGATGTTACATTTGAATATGAGCCACATAGAAATATTCAATAAAAACTAGCTCGAAACCAATTAAGAGTGTATGAAATATTAATATTATTTATATATAATTTAGACCCCATCAAATAACCTTTTTTTAATGAAATATTATAATAACCTCTTTTTAATGAAATAAATACACTGTGATTTTGGAAACACTCAAACTAAACTACGGAAACACTCAAACTAACTACTCATTAAGCCTTTAAATGCGTTCAGAAACATTAAAATACATCATAATAGCTGCTCTAAAATCATAACAAAGTTCTTAACTTTTAATTACAAAACTAATTAAAAGCCCTAAAAACAACAAGAAGCAAATAAAATGCAATATCTTCACTTTTTTTCTGATTCAATCCTTGAAGCTACACTCCTAGCAAGTTGATCCTCTAATGACTTATTTGCCCTTATCGAGATAGGTATTATGTTTGTACATCTTGTGTACACATCAGATCTTGTGGACGAAACACAATCAGACCATATAAAGAAATCACATTTTTTGCCCTAAGTTGAAAAAAATATAGGGTTTATGGTCAACAATTGTAGATGAATTCCAACTTTATTGCAATTTCACTAACCTGAGATGCACAATTGTAGAACCTCTGACCTGGATTTTTGGTGGTGCTTGATGTTCTTTGAATGGCTTCTTGACCACAAAAATAATAAACCTGAGATCGATTGCTTCTGTTACTGGATGTGGTGGTTCTCGATGAGATTTCTTCCATGGTGTAAAATGAGTTTTTATTGAAAACAAAACTAGATATATAAGTATATATATAGGAGGGTTTAGAAAGGAGTTGTTGTACACATGCGTGTTATTAGCGTTTTAGGATATTTATATATGTCTTTGTATAGTAGCGGTTTGCAAGCGTAATAGACTATTTTGAACAATTATATAACATATTTTAACCTAATTGATTACACGCATTTTTAACAAAGAAAGATGAGAACCATTAATCCATATTTACCATTCATCAAAAGATGCATCACAAAAAGTACCCTTAATTACAATACATAAAACATGTTAAGAAAGAATTTTAAGATAATATATATTTACCATTCATCAAAAGATGCCATACAAAAAGTACCATTAATTACAATACATCACAAAAAAACCAAGACCAGCAAAGCTAACTTCACCATCACTCCGCCTTGTCCACAGTCTCCGCCCCCATCTCCTTAAAACTCATGTTGGTTGACACCGTAGTTATGGTGTCAACCAAGGTCTCACACACTGAGTCGTAGCATTCAGACTGTTGTTGCTGATAATCAGCAACCATTGCTCGAAACTCATTGTCGTCTTCCCAGAACATGAGGTTACAGGAGTGGAAGGTCTTTGTTTTTTCCCAAGCGAGTGTAGCCCTAATCGCTTCGACTTTCTTCAACAAAGAGTCGTCTTTCTCTTTATGAAAATCCATCGTTTTTTTCACTATGGCCTTCACGGTTTTCTCAGAAGAATTCATTTTTATTATCTTTCTGAAACTGTTAGTGTGATTGAATAACCAAACTTAATGTAGTTAAGTTTGATTTGTAGTAAGATATAGTAAGATCTAGAAAGATATAGCTTAACTTTAATGTAGGCTATCATTACTATAATATTTTTCCCTGCATTTTTGACAAGTGAGTATAATTGTGATCAATTAATTCTGACAGGTGATATAAATGCAAGTAATCTCTAGATTAAACAAAAACACATGAGATAATTTGGTGCGTTTCCCAAGCGTGGGACACCCTTTTGTTTTTTTATTACAGTTACTATTCGTCCGGTGCGTTTCTGTTGGTACATGATGTCAGTAGTTCAGTATCTAGTGTCTGTAATCATGTTAGTTTGATTTGTATTGGTGTTTTAGTTAACTTGTCTCACAAGTTCGCCTAATATAAGCGAACTTGTGGACAAGCGAAGTTATCAACAACTTCGCCTAGTCTGTTAGGCGAAGTTGTCGATAACTATATATGTTTGGCTACGGCTTGTTTTGTAAAGGTGATTTTCAGTACGTGTAATTGTGATTTGGCTATCACGTGTTAAAGTAGTTGCAATACAACGTGTCTATTGAGTACTGTAACGTGTCTTTGTACTTGGGTTTAACGTATATCGCGTCTAACACTCGTATCGTCTTACGTAGGGATTCCGCACCTACGTAATACGAGATATTTCCGTGTAGATCCGGCTGGAACCTACAATTGGTATTAGAGCATTTGCTCGTGATTGTGTGGTTCGGGATTATCACACGAGTGTAGAAATCGTTCCGTTCGACTATTCGCGGGACGAGTTTACGTTGAAATATCGAGTTTTTGTGTCCTACCCATCTCCCACCATCAAGAATAACCCATTACACCTTCGCATACCTTGCAATACGTCAAAATCAAACCTGCAAAAACCTTGTGTTCATCAGGCGAAGTTGCCGCCACTGTTTGTAGGGTTTAGGCGAAGATATAAGTTTAAGCGAAGTTATCATTAACTTCGCCTGTCTCACAAGTTCGCTTGAATTAAGCGAAGTTGTCATTAAGCGAAGTTAACATCAGGCGAAGTTAAGAAGCAAGCGAAGTTAAGGTCTAGCGAAGTTAAGCTTAAGCAAAGTTATACTTAACTTCGCCTACTGGCACTGTTCAAAATAATAAAAAATTATTTTATACTTTCCTCGTGTTTTGAGTTGTGTTTCTTTCAACGATGACTTCGATAAACATCACGGAACTAGCGAAAATGGAAGTTGAAGCCGGTTCAGCAACTAAGGCTCCGAAAATGCTTAAGGGTATAGATTTCGTTGCTTGGAAAGATCGGTTTGAACAGTACGTTAAATATCAAGATGCTAAGATGTGGGTGTGCATACAAGATGGATACATTCCACCAACAGCCTTGTTTGAGGGTCGTGATCAAATAAAGAAGTACAGTAAGATGGATGAGGAGGAAAGGAAAATGTATGAGGCAGAGAGTAAAGCTCATGCGGCGATCACTATGGCTCTTCCACAAGAGATTCTTCACACCTTCAGGAAATACAAAACCGCTAGAGAGCTATGGGAAGCGCTAGAAAATCGATATGAAGGTAATGTGGGGATACGTGCATCCAAAATTAAGCTACTAAAAACCCAATTCTCGGTGTTCAAATATTTGAAAAATGAATCACTTGATGATATCATCACAAGATATTATCACCTGATGATCGAACTCAGCAATTACTCCATTGTATACAAAGAAGAGGAGATAGTAGAGAAACTTCTTGATGCTCTTCCACCGAAATGGGAAATGTATACGGTTTTGATGAGAGAAGATAAAGAGTTTGCCGATATTGATTTGGAAACAGCAGTCAATAAATTACAAACTTTTGAACTAAACATGGTTCGGAAAGAGACACCAACTGATCAGGTTCAGGATCCGGGAATGTACGGTGCAAAATTTAGTTCAAGTTCAAGGTCAAAGTTAGAATCATCTGCTTACTACTCAAAGGGAGACTCAAGCTCAAACTCAGCTCATGATGGTCATGTGACTCTCAACATGGATGGTGATGTATGTTTCGTAGCTGCAGGAAATAATTCTTCAAAACCTCAAGCCACAACTGGTAACTTTTCATCAAATGCTCAAACCAACAAATACTCACAGATGCCCATGAGTGTTAAATCAGCTGAACAGCAGTTTGCCCTCTATGCATCTTTCATTGCATCTTATGAGAATTACATCAAAGGTAAAATAGTCGATCCCGCAACTTTGGATGAAGACTATGATCAGATTGATGCTGATGATCTGGAAGAGATGGATCTGCAGTGGCAGATGGCGATGATAGTAAGAAGAGTTGTAGGTTCCCAGCCGGATCTACACGGAATATCTCGTTCTACGTAGGTGCGGAATCCCTACGTAAGACGTTACGAGCGTAGAAGACGATACACGTTAACACGATCAAACACACGTTACAATAAACAAAGACACGTTGTATTGCAACTGGAAACACGTGATTCACTGATCAGCGATTACACAAACTGAATAACTCGTAAAAACTAAAAACTCTTTGCCGTAACCTAGGCTATTTAACAGTCGCCAACTTCGCCTAACATGTTTAGGCGAAGTTGTCCCTAACTTCGCTTATTCCACAAGTTCGCCTATATCAGCGAACTTGTGAACTAACTTCGCTTAATACAAAATACAAATCCAACTAACTCGATTACAGACACTAGACACTGAACTACTGACATCATGTACCAACAGACTCCCCCTTGGCAGTAGCTTCATATCTCTATCTTTAAGCACGTGTCTTGTAATCTTCAACAATCTTGTATCTTTCATCTTCAAGCATGAACTCCTTCTCGTACACAAATCGAAACAACTCTTTGATATTTCTTCGCTTCTTCTTTCCAAGCAGGAATATAAAATATTTTCTTCTCGTTCAGCACCTGCAGATCAGCTTGAGACAAATTCACCAAGTGCATTGGATCATACACTCTCAGCAGCTCTTGTTCATCTTCATTCTCCATTACTGCTTCAGCTATTTCACAATCAACATACCACCACTTCAGATCCTTGAGCACATCCTTGGGCATTTGTTTCATCGGCACTTCTTTTAAACACCGGATCGGCTTATACTTCATGATCATCCAAGGCTTGCCATCTGCTCTCATCCATCTATCTTTATCTTCAATAAGTTTTCCTTTCTTTGGTTTCAACAGCTCGAACTTTTTCTCCTTTATACTTTCCTTCCAAACAATCTTTCCAATGACCCTAGCCATGTTATCATCACTCCTGTTTATCAACCCCAACCTGGCTAAGTCCTTCACTTCACACTCAGGCAACGTATTCAACGATCTCAACAGTCTCTTGAAGTACTGAACCCCATCATACCTTTTAATCACAAAGAGCCTCAACTGCTCTTCATATAACCAGCATATAATCCCCTTTTTCGATTCAGCATAACCCCTGATGTTGTAACTTTTCTTGAACATAGTATCTTTACGAACCACTGAGCGTAGCCTTCTTTCCATCTTGGCTGCTCCTCCCATTCCGTCTCATCGCTTCCCATATCTTGACCCATATCTGTCTTATCAACTTCCGGAATCTCGTGCTCAACGTTCTCCTCCACAATCTCTCCTTCTTCAATCTCACTATCAATGACAATCTCAGCCCCTATCTTCTCTATCTCCTCCATCGGTAACACATCCTCATCACCTATAACATCATCTAACACCTCCTCAGCATCCACAAACACCACATCATCACCCCCTGAACCGCCAGCTGCACTCGTTGACTCCCCCTGAGATGTGGAAGTCCCAACAACTCTCCACCTGCACCTTTCGATGCATTGGGATCATCGTCTCGATCATTACGCTTCTTCGTCCTCAGCTCATCACCCTTACAGCCCGTCTCCCCCTGAGATGCCAAGAACTGTTTCAAAGCATCAATTATTTTTCCATGTTCGATCAGCAGGGACGACTGTATCTGATTCTCTGCAACGAGGCGCTGAATAGCATGGGTCTGGATAAGATTTACCCTTGATTGTTCTGCCACGACCCTTTCAAGCGCTGCTATTCGTTCCGAGTCGGATAAGGTTGCATTGAAATCAAACCTCAGATGTGAGATATCTTGAGTGTACTGAGGAGGGATTTCCAATGTAACCGGGACCTCAGAAGTAGGCGTAAACGTAACCGCAGGTGGTATCATAACTGACAACCCTGCAGTAGCTACAACTGTCGACTCAATAAATCTTGCCACGACCTCCGTTGGAGTAAGAGTTGGAGGTGGCAAAGATACAATCTCCGGAGTCGAGAGTTGGAATGTAGTGGGTGGTAGGCCGAATGAGGATGAGGTAGCCACCACGGGAACGTCCGTGGCGCTTGGCCTTGTAACTGGTAATGATGTCGGAACCATGGTCATACCGGACAATGCGGGTGGAGTGAAACGTACCACCCTTGAGCTCTCACCAGCTCCCGAACCTGCACCTGTCCGTTCCCTTCTCGATCTACGAACCAACTGATGTAAATCTTCTTCAAAATCTGAATCACTGTCATCATCGTCTCTCTTTCTCTTCCCTTGAACCCTTTCTTGTGTTACTAAAATCCGTCTCGCTTCAGCCACATCATCATCTGACGAATCAGAATCAGCCACCGTCGGAGCTGCCCTAGCCACATTCACACTAGAAACCCGGGCTACCGAGACCTGTACATTTTCTTCAGGATCAACACGCTCCATATCAAAAAATCCTTGACCGCCAAACGCTTCATCAAGGTCTACATTTTCCTCCAGTGACACAACAGGAGCAGCAGGTATAGCTTGTTGTATCTCAGGTGGTTGAGGTGCTCCAGCCTGTTGTGGTTGAGGATCCCGAAACTCGTCCTCTCGGGCTGGAACATACTCTGGGTTAATTAAGTACCCGAATAATGGAGTATGTCGAGGACGGAGCTCAGGCTTGCTTCTTGCACTCGATGATCTACAATGAGCGAAGATCCTCTTGCTTACACTTTCCACATATCTAATTGGGCGGCGCTGAGGTAACGTGGGAGCGACGTGATTCAAGATCATTTGTAGGAATCTTGGATACATCAGAAATCTCTCACACGCCACCGCTCGTCTTTGACGATCTATCTCGTAAAATACCATCTGACTAAAGCTGTAACGCTTATTGTAAGTCATTGCAGTCATCGCCGACTGCATGGTCGCACCCATTCCATCTGTACCAGCCTTTCTCCCTGACATGCAGACTATCATCACATGCATGAGAAAGCGCCACTGGTCTAGCAAGAACCCCTTGCGTCTCTGAGTATCCCCCAAAGGACCAGAATATCCCATCCTCATAAACGCACCATCTCTGAATGGAGCCACAAAGTCTGTAGGATCGTCTCTCGTTTCATCCCCAAACTGTAAAGCCGCCCTAATCTGTTCAGACGAGAACTGTACAATCTGATTGTTAACCGTTGCACACATAACCGGGGGCTCGACTCGACAGTCATATTCCACTGTCTGCCAGAAATCTTCTATGTTTGGCAATGAGAGAGGCAGTGTTGTAGTAATAGCGTGGAAGATACGCGAGCGGAGTAGAAATGTGATGATCTCGCGGAAATCATCAACACCGCTCGCATCCGGGTCCAATGTGATGTACATGTTATGCCCCGGGAAAAACTGTCGATGGTTATCTCCACCTTCATCACCACCTGCACCACTTGCTCCAGCTACAGCTGCCATTTCTGCAACACAAACAGTCTAAGTTAGAGAAACGTCAAGGCAAATCACAAGTTCGCCTGTTACCATGAGCGAAGTTATGATTTATTCTGTATAGGCGAAGTTAGAGGTGGGGCGAAGTTGGGAACAACTTCGCCTCAACTTGAACTTCGCGTAATAAATGTTAAATAAAAAGGGCAAGGCGAAGTTAATGATAACTTCGCCTGACCCCAACTTCGCCTCATATACTGTTACATAATTAATTATCAGGCGAAGTTAAACCTCAGGCGAAGTTAAGAATAACTTCGCCTAAACCGTAAGTTCGCCTGAATATGAATCGGCAACAGTTAGACGTTCAATACTAAGTGATTTCGGTCAATTTGGAGATTGCGGATCTCGTAAAACATGTTTTTAAGACGATCTAGACGATCAAGTTGATTACGACCACGTAATAACAGGTTTGAAAATCGGGTATTGAGGTTTCGAAAGACCGAGGGCACGAAACGGGTCGAAACGACGTTTGATTTACATAAATGACAGTGATTATACGATACAACAACCCTACACACCTTTAAATCGGATTAGAACTGAGGAAAAATAACACAGATGATTCGATGCAATAAGTTCGCTTATGGTCACAGGAAGATAAGTTCGCCGGATTTTGAAAATAATAACAAGTCTGACCTAAAATTTCCTTTATATAGGGTCAAAGTTATACAGGCGAAGTTATGGATAACTTCGCCTATTGCAGGCGAAGTTATGGATAAGTTCGCCGGTATTAAACTTTACAAAACAAACCCGTATAATTTGAACAATTGCAATTAAGTTTTAAAACATCCTTTAAAGCGTTAAATGATACGATCAAGACTAAGTAACCGGTATTAAATCATACAACTACAAAAGTAGAAAAAATTTTAAAAATAAAGTACACGGGATCAAATTTCAGTCTCGACAGGGACTACCATGTTTTAGAAAAGATCCGAACAGGAATCATACTAATTAAGTGACTGTCACACAGATCCATGTTCAGCTGTATTATGACATAAAGAAACAGGTTGTAAGCAGGTAAATAACTTAGAATGGTTTTCATTGCTTCTGTGATACGGGTTAGGTTCAATTAAGCTCAAAACTTAAATGGGCAACACCTCAGAGATTGTGATGTCTCCTATCAATTCTCAAAGCGTATTTGGCTTTCCCCAAGTCACCCCGAGTTGACCTCGACCCGTAGTGTCTGATTAAATAGTAAGTACTCTTCGATCTTTAGACTCTTCTTCCCGTTCTCTTTCTCACATCTTGATTGAGAAGTATTAACCTTATAAGCTCTAGAATGTCTCAGTAACACTTTTTTTTTTTTTTAAGTATTTACACAGTTTCAGAGTCGTAAACAACTGCAAGTCCCGAATCTGGATCACTGCAGTTTCTTGACACGCTATCTTCACGGGAATCAGAACACTCACGGGCTCGTGTATGACTGGGTAATCGCTTTTCTGCCTATCATTCGGAAAGATATATATGGAGACATGCACAACTCTTAAGGAGTTTCCACGTAAAATCGAGGAGATTTAGTTAGTATCACTTTTACTTTTACGCACCATAAAAAGCTACCATGACATACAATGACTGTTCTAAAGTCTTTTAGGCCTAATAACTTCACTAGTTAAGCACACAGAATCAGTATATCTATCACTTTCCAAGGTTGGATCAATTTTCTCTTAAACATAGTAAAGGAACTTCTTACGAAGTAGTAGACTTGAAAAATAATTTCATCTCCCAAATAAATTTTAACTTCTATCGCCCCGATCAAGTCGAAGTCTTCAGGTAAACGGCTATCCTGAAGATCCAATGGATCAACTGAACCGACCACATACGAGTATGTGTCCTTCTAACTAAGTATGAACGACTAATTTTCAGCGAAAGAATAAAAACACATCATAAACCGCCCCGGTCACTTTCAGTCATCTGGTTAATGGCTATCCTCATATTCTACAAGTTGAAATGAGGACCAAACATATCCGAAGATATGTCCTTCAAAATGAGGCAACCGACATAATTCTAAGCGATAGTGAGGTTTTTTTTTTTTTTTAAACAAAGACAAAAAAACACGGTTACTCGGGATTGATCATCCCATTCAGCTCAACAAGGTTTTGAAAACGAGTTTTGTCAAACGCTTTAGTAAACAAATCAGCGAAATTATCTAACATATCAACCTTTTCGAGCACAATCAATTTCTTCTCAGCACAATCCCGTATAAAATGATGACGGATGTCAATGTGTTTAGTTTTGCTATGCTTTACGGGATTGTTAGTTACTGAGATAGCAGCAGTGTTATCTATGCAAATAGGAGTATGAGTGAAATTCAGACCATAATCGCGCAATTGCTGTTGTATCCAAAGAACCTGGGAGCAGCAGTTCGATGCTGCCATGTATTCTGCTTCACAGGTAGAAATGGCGACTGAGGTCTGCTTCTTGCACTGCCATGACACTAATCTGCCTCCAAGAAACTGACATCCACCTGTTGTTGACTTCCGATTCTGATTGCATCCTCCATAATCAGAATCTGTGTAGGCGACTAACTCCAAGTCTCCTCCTTTCGTGTACCACAACCCTAGCTTAGGCTTGCCTTTGAGATATCGCAATATCCTCTTCACACCCTTCAAGTGAGATTCCTTTGGGTTTGCCTGAAAGCGAGCACAAAGACAAACTGCAAACATAATATCAGGTCTTGAAGCAGTTAAATACATTAAAGAACCTATGATTGCCCGATATTGGGTGGGGTCCACGTCTGCATCACTGTCTGAATCAGCACCCAATTTTTGGTTGACGCAAACTGGAGTATCAAATGGAGTGTTGTCCTCCATCTTTAAGCGTTTGAGAACGTCATGGACATACTTAGTCTGATGAATGAACATCCCATCTTTCTTCTGATCAACCTGCAGTCCTAAAAAGAAAGTTAGTTCACCCATAGCACTCATTTCAAACCTCTTTTTCATGACGGCTTCAAATTCCTGACACATGGCGACTTTTGATGCAGCAAAGATGATGTCGTCCACGTAGACTTGCACCAGAAGAAAGTCGCTTCCTTTTCTCTTAAAGAACAGTGTGCTATCGATCTTTCCCCTTTCAAATTCATTCTCAAGCAAGTAATCGGATAGAGTTGCGTACCAAGCATGAGGGGCCTGATGTAGCCCATACAGTGCTTTACTTAGCTTGTACACGTGGTCAGGAAAGTCTGGGTCAGGAAAACCCGGAGGTTGCTCAACGTACACAATCTCATCGACTTTACCGTTAAGAAACGCACTCTTCACGTCTAACTGGAACACCTTCATCTCCTTGTGTGCAGCAAATGCCAAAAACAGTCGAATCGCTTCCAATCTCGCCACAGGAGCAAACACTTCATTGTAGTCGATCCCCTCTTGCTGATTAAAACCTTTTACAACCAGCCTCACCTTGTTCCTGATAATTATCCCTTTTTCATCTCTCTTGCATTTGAAAACCAATTTTGTGCCAATCGCATGCACATTTTTCGGTTTTGTAACCAAATTCCAATCCTCCATCTTCTTGAACTGGGCTAACTCTTCTTGCATGGCTTCAACCCACGAGCTGTCCTTGAGAGCCATTTGATAGTTCTTTGGTTCAATCTGGCTTATGAAGCAGGTGTACAAGCATTCGTTAATGATGCCTGTATCTTTAATGCTTGTGTAAACACAGGTGTGCTCATTCAAGCTTTGTCTTGTTTGTACACCGTCGGACAGATCACCTATCACGTTCTCCAAAGGGTGATTTTTGTGAACTCTCGTAGTCGGAACCGAACTGACTTGCAGATTGTCTTCCAGGTTCGAAGGTAGCTCATCAATGGGTGATTGTTGTTGAGAGTGAAACGGATTGAAGAATTCCTCTTCAGTAGAGGCAGCAGGGGTATCGACAGCATTTGACGAGGAAGGTTGACATTCATCGTACTGCGGTCGTTGCACAAGAGTTTCTTCCTCATCATAAAGCATCTTCGTAGCTATTCTCTCATCAACTTCTGCACAATCCAGGTAAGGCAAATTAAAAGATTTAAAAAGCCTATCATAGTCGAAAGCCCCAGCGGGTCCCGTGCTTGGTATTGGTGATTTGTAACTTGTGATATCAGTGTTACACACCACCTCAACCCTGCTGGTCGATAGATTAAAGACTCGTCTGTTGGGAGTCCCAACAACATATCCGACTAGAATACCTTCGTCGGCTATTTCACCAAATTTTGAGTTCGTCTTTAATATCGAACACGGGGACCCGAATGGTTCGAGACCACTCAAGTTAGGCTTTCTCCCATGCATAAGTTCATAACATGTTTTATTCAATCTTTTAACAGTTAACACTCTATTAAGGATATAACAGGCTGTTGCAACAGCTTCAGCCCAGAACACCACAGGAAGTTTCGAATCAGCCAGCATGGTTCTGGCTCCTTCAATTAACGTTCTGTTCTTCCTCTCAGCCACCCCATTTTGTTGTGGAGTATACGGGGCGCTGTACTGGTGGTCTATCCCTTTTTGTAAGCAGAAGATCTCCATCTGATAGTTTTTGAACTCTGTCCCATTGTCACTCCTGATGTATTTAACCTTTTTCCCCATAATATTACCATCTGAACCATTTCATCCTTTGTCTTCAGGAAATATACCCAAGAATATCGAGAGAAATCATCAGTGATCACCAAACAGTATGATGTTCCACCTAGGCTTTTTACATTCACGGGACCGAAGAGATCCATGTGAAGTAGGTCTAGGGTACTGACTATTGAATTAACCTTTTTGGTGTGATGGGATTTCTTGTGTTGCTTTCCCTTTTTGCACGATAAGCATTGGTCTTCAAAGTTGAAATTTTTCAAGGGAACACCCAGCACCAGCCCATTCTTGACAATGTAGTTCATTTTCCGAAGATGAATATGCCCCATTCTTCGATGCCATAACTCGGACTCCGATTTAGTTGCTTTTGACAGAAGACACGATTCTTCTGTTGCCATCTCAGTCGACCTCATGTCCATAACATACGTATTCTTTTCCCTTGGAGCCTTCATTACTATCCAATCCTCTGGTATCTTGAAACCAGGATACAGTACGATCGCTTCATTCTTGGTAAAGTGCACAGTGTAATCTTTGTCACAGATCTGCGATACACTCAGCAGATTATGCTTCAGTTCTTCAACGAAATTCACTTTCTCTAACGTCATTTTACCATTAGTCACCGTCCCAATTCCAGTAATCCTTCCACCACTCTCTCCAACAAAACTCACTCTTCCTCCCTGAACAGGTTTCCATTCGTGTAACAAATTCTTATTACCCGTTATGTGCCGGGAACAGCCGCTATCCACAACCCATAGATTGTTTGCAGCCCTGTTCAACTGTTCCTGCACGATTAAAGCAGAGGATTATAATCTGGGGACCCAAGACCTATTGGTCTTGGGTCGATACATCCCGTACTTTGGCTGTCCAAAGTTAGTATTAGTATGATATCTGTAAGTCCTAAAAGGATAGCTTCTTGTAGATTGACTATGAGGCCATCCAAACCTTCGTGAATTAAATGAATTATTACTAATGGTTTGGTTGTTAACAGGGAAAAACTGAGATCGATTTCTTTGAAAACCTGGATTAGTCCAATATCTGAACTTTGATGAATTTTCATTTTTACAATTATAGTAATTACCGTTAGTTCTATTCTCAATTTTTGAAGGCCTCATACCTCTGAATCTCTGCTTCAGAGGGCAATCAGCAATCAGGTGTCCTAATTGATTGCATCTGAAACAACTCTTGTGTTCAACTTTCGTATCAATAGTTGTTTTAGATGTTGAGGCTGCATTACTGCCCGTTTGTCTAACATATGGTGGGACATACGGGTTTAGAGGAGAATTATTTTCAGTTGTTTTATTTTCCTCTCCACGTTTTGGTAACACTGCCTCTTCTTTTGTCTCACTCGACTCGGATGACTTCTCCGAATTTGATGAGACAGGACTAGGAACAGAAATCTTAATATTAGAAACAGGCTTACTCGTTTCGCCTTTACTAACTTCTGGATCTTTAATCGTAACCTTAACTGGAACTGTCTGGCCAATTTCAACATCAACGGATTTCTGATTACTAGGATCATAAGTATAGTTATGATTATAAGGTGGTGGAACTTCATTATATCCAATTCCTCCCCTTTTAACTGGGGAACGTTGATCGCTTACAAGGTGATCAAGTATAGTAGAGGAATTTCTAAATTGCTCAAGCTTTCTGTTAAGTTCCACCACTTTCACCTGGTGATCAGCTATCTGTTTATCCCTTTCAGCTATTAGTTTGGTTTTCTCTTCTAACACTTCATAGCTAAGATCAATTACTTGTATTTTTTCAGCTAGACTGGCTTTAAGACTTCTGATATCTTTCTCACTAGATTTTATTTTTACCTTGTAACTATTTTCTCTAGCTTTAGTGTAATGATGATCTTCTTTTAATGTTTTAAATTGAGCATCTAAACTAACAAACTGATCAGTTATTGTTTTCAATTGTTCAGACAGATTTTCACATTTCGTACAAGGGAGTTTAGTACTTACCTCGGAGAGCTGATCTGTCACTTCTGCCATGTAAGCTTGATTTTCTCCAGTTAGTTTCTCACTTCCTGCAGTTTCGATGTTCGCCAAATTCGCCTGTTCGAACACTTCCTCAACATGCAGATTCCAATTGTATTCCCCGTTCTGTCTGGATATCATCGCCCTATTCTCACTACTTCCACCACTCTGTTGTGTAGACCTGTTCTGACTACGTTCAACTCTGTCATTTGTGCATTCTTTAGCAAAGTGGCCATTCTGTTAACAGTTGTAACACCGAACCTTGACTTATCAAAACCTGGTCTTTCACCAACAAACTTTCTACCAGTCTTCTTCATAAACCTTTTAACCCTTCTTACAATCATCGCCATCTGCCACTGCAGATCCATCTCTTCCAGATCATCAGCATCGATCTGATCATAGTCTTCGTCTAAAGTTGCAGGATCAACAATCTTGCCTTTAATGTAATTTTCATACGAAGCATTGAAAGATGCACAGAGAGCAAACTACTGTTCAGCAGATTTAACACTCATGGGCATCTGAGAGTAGTTGTTGTTCGGAACACTTGAAGAGAAACTACCCTTGGTTGCTTGAGGTTTAGAAGCATTTGTACCACCAGCTACAAAACACACATCACCATCAATGTTGTGAGTTACATGACCTTCATGTGTTGAGTTAGCGCACAAGTCTCCCTTAGAGTAGTACGCAGATGATTCTGACTTCGAACTTGAACTTGAATTAACTTTCGCACCATACATTCCCGGATCCTGAACCTGATCAGTTGGTGTCTCTTTTCGAACCATGTTAAGTTCAAAAGTTCGTAGTTTGTTGACTGTTGTTTCCAAGTCATAGTCGGCAAACTCTTTGTCTTCTCTCATCAAGACAGTGTACATCTCCCATTTCGGTGGGAGAGCATCAAGGAATTTTTCCACGATCTCCTCTTCTTTGTAAGCAATGGAATAATTGCTGAGTTCGGTCATCAGGTGATAATATCTCGTGATGATATCATCAAGTGATTCATTCTTCAAGTACTTGAACACCGAGAATTGGGTTTTGAGTAGTTTAATCTTGGATGCACGAATCCCCACATTACCTTCAAATCGGTTTTCAAGTGCTTCCCATAGCTCTCTAGCGGTTTTATACTTCCTGAAGGTGTGAAGAATCTCTTGTGGAAGAGCCATTGTAATCGCAGCATGAGCTTTGCTTTCAGCCTCATACATCTTCTTTTCTTCCTCTTCCATCTTGTTGTATTTCTTAATCTGTTCACGACCCTCATACAAAGCAGTTGGTGGAATGTATCCGTCTTGAATGCACACCCACATCTTAGCGTCTTGGTATTTAACATACTGCTCAAACCGATCTTTCCAAGCCACAAAATCGGTACCCTTAAGCATTTTCGGTGCCTTAGTAGCTGAACCTGCTTCCACTTCCATCTTCACCAGTTCCGTAATATTTATCGAAGTCATCTTTTACGAAACGAAAACACAAAGAAACCCGAATAATAAAAATTTTATCCTTAACAGTACTGTAGGCGAAGTTGTGGATAACTTCGCTTAAGTCTTAACTTCGCTTGAATTCTTAACTTCGCTCTCCTTTTTAAATTCGCCTGATTTGGCGAAGTTGTGAGGTAGGCGAAGTTGTGGATAACTTCGCTTGAGATAAGCGAACTTGTGAGGTAGGCGAAGTTGTGGATAACTTCGCTTAACCTTATATCTTCGCCTAAACCCTACAAACAGTAGCGGCAACTTCGCCTGATGAACACGATGATTTTGCAGGTTTGATTTTGACGTTTTGCTAGGTATGCGAAGGTGTAATGGGTTGTTTTTGATGGTGGGAGGTGAGTAGGACACAAAAACTCGGTAAACTCGTCCCGCGAATAGTCGAACGGAACGATTTCTACACCCGCGTGATAATCCCGAACCACACAATCACGAGCAACAGCTCTGATACCAATGTAGGTTCCCAGCCGGATCTACACGGAATATCTCGTTCTACGTAGGTGCGGAATCCCTACGTAAGACGTTACGAGCGTAGAAGACGATACACGTTAACACGATCAAACACACGTTACAATAAACAAAGACACGTTGTATTGCAACTGGAAACACGTGATTCACTGATCACCGATTACACAAACTGAATAACTCGTAAAAACTAAAAACTCTTTGCCGTAACCTAGGCTATTTAACAGTCGACAACTTCGCCTAACATGTTTAGGCGAAGTTGTCCCTAACTTCGCTTATTCCACAAGTTCGCCTATATCAGCGAACTTGTGAGCTAACTTCGCTTAATACAAAATACAAATCCAACTAACTCGATTACAGACACTAGACACTGAACTACTGACATCATGTACCAACAAGAGTTAAACGGTTCATGAAGAAAACAGGTAGAAAGTTCGTTGGTGAAAGACCAGGGTTTGACAAGTCAAAGGTTCAATGTTATAACTGTCAACAAAATGGTCACTTTGACAAGGAATGTACAAATGAGAGAGTCGAACGAAGCCAGAACAGGCCTGCATAACAGAATGGGGGAGATAGTGAGAATAAGTCTATGGTATCTAGACACAATAGTGGGTATAACTGGAATCTACAGGTTGAGGAAGTCTTCGAACAGGCAAATTTAGTTAACATCGAAACTGGAGGAAGCGAGAGGGAGACGGGGGAAAATCAAGCTTACATGGCAGAAGTGAATGATCAGCTTTCTGAGGTAAGTTCTGAACTCCCTTGTATGCAATGTGAAAATCTGTCTGAACAGTTGAAAACAATAACTGATCAGTTTGTTAGTTTGGACGCTCAATTTAAAACATTAAAAAAAGATCATCATTACACTAAAACTAGAGAAAACAGTTACTCGGTAAAAATAAAAGCTAGTGAAAAAGATATCAGAAGTCTTAAAGCCAGTTTAGCTGAAAAAATACAAGTAATTGATCTTAGTTATGAAGTGTTAGAAGAAAAAATCAAACTAATTGCTGACAGGGATAAACAGATAGCTGATTACCAGTAAAAGTGGTGGAATTAAACAGAAAAAATTGAGCAATTAGAAATTCCTCAGCAATGCTTAATCACATTGTAAGTGTTCAAACGTTCCCCAGTTAACAAAGGGGGAATTGGATTTTCTGAAGTTCCACCACCGTATAACCATAATTATACGTATGATCCTAGTAATCAGAAATCTGTTGATGTTGAGATTAGTCAGACAGTTCCTGTCAAAGTTTCGATTAAAGAACCTGAAGTTAGAAAAGGCAAAACGAGTAAGCCTGGTTCAAATGTTAAGACTTCTGTTCTTAGTTCTGTCTCATCAAATTCGGACAAGACATCCGAATCTAGTGAGATAAAAGAAGAGGTAGAGTTACTAAAACGTGGGGAGGAATATAAGCCAATTGAAAAGACCTCTCCCCTAAACCCATTTGTCCCTCCATATGTCAGACAAATGGGAAGTAATACAACCTCAACATCTGAAACAACTGTTGAGACGAAAGTTGAACACAGGAGTTGTTTCAGATGCAATCAAATCGGACGCCTAATTGCTAAGTGCCCTCTAAATCAGAGATTCAGAGGTATGAGGCCTCCGAAAACTGAGAATAAAACTAACAGTAATTACTATAATGGTAAGAATGCTAACTCTCCAAAATTCAGACATTGGACTAATCCAAGATTTCAAAGAAATCGATCTCAGTTTTTCCCTGTAAACAACCGAACCAACAATTTAAATTCAGTTAATCCACTAAGGTTTGGATGGCCTCATAGTCAATTCTCAAGAAGGTATCCTTATAGAACTTACAGAAATTATTCTCAAACTGACTTTGGACAACCAAGGTATGGGATACCGGTTAACAGATTTAATCGACCCAAGACCAGTAGGTCTTGGGTCCCCAGATTTTAATCCTTTGCTTTAATCGTGCAGGAACAGTTGAACAGGAATGCAAACAATCTGTGGTTGTGGACAGTGGTTGTTCCCGGCACATGACGGGTAACAAGAATTTGTTACACGAATGGAAACATGTTCAAGGAGGTAGGGTAAGTTTTGCTGGAGAGAGTGGTGGTAGAATCACCGGTATTGGAA